>NC_134694.1:379793-449343 GCF_050947455.1 Rhinoderma darwinii
CCGGCCCGTCTGATCCGATACCACAGAAGATCTGCTGTACCACAAATTACTGATAAAGTTGTTGCTGACTGATAGAAAGGTGTCCGAATACGCAGAGCATCGCAGCTTACTGTATACGGGGCTGTGTAACTGCAGACCGGTCAGAGCGCCTGTGCCGACACTGGTTCACCGCTGAAACCGCCTACAACGGTCACATGATCATCAGAACTGGAGCAATGGAAGAAGACGCCGGGTCTGATGAATCACGTGTTACATCATGTGGACCGCCTGGTACTTACCTGGAGAAGAGATGGCAGCGGGATGCATTATGGGAAGAAAACAAGCCGGCGGGGGCAGGGTGATCTGGACAATGCTCTGCTGGGAAACTGTGAGTCCTGCCATTCATGTGGATGTGACGTGTACCCCAGACCTAAACATTGCAGACCCCCTTCATGGCAGCGTATTCCCTAATGGCAGTGTGGTCTGTCAGCAGGATAACGCCCCCGCCGCACCGCAGGAATCTCCAGACGTCTTATACCGGAGACCACAGGAACCTCCAGACGTCTTGTACCGGAGACCACAGGAACCTCCAGACGTCTTGTACCGGAGACCACAGGAACCTCCAGACGTCTTATACCGGAGACCACAGGAACCTCCAGACGTCTTGTACCGGAGACCACAGGAACCTCCAGACGTCTTGTACCGCTGACCACAGGATCCTCCAGACGTCTTATACCGGAGACCACAGGAACCTCCAGACGTCTTGTACCGGAGACCACAGGAACCTCCAGACGTCTTGTACCGGAGACCACAGGAACCTCCAGACGTCTTGTACCGGAGACCACAGGAACCTCCAGACGTCTTGTACCGGAGACCACAGGAACCTCCAGACGTCTTGTACCGGAGACCACAGGAACCTCCAGACGTCTTCGTACCGGAGACCACAGGAACCTCCAGACGTCTTGTACCGGAGACCACAGGAACCTCCAGACGTCTCGTACCGGAGACCACAGGAACCTCCAGACGTCTCGTACCGGAGACCACAGGAACCTCCAGACGTCTCGTACCGGAGACCACAGGAACCTCCAGACGTCTCGTACCGGAGACCACAGGAACCTCCAGACGTCTCGTACCGGAGACCACAGGAACCTCCAGACGTCTCGTACCGGAGACCACAGGAACCTCCAGACGTCTCGTACCGGAGACCACAGGAACCTCCAGACGTCTCGTACCGGAGACCACAGGAACCTCCAGACGTCTCGTACCGGAGACCACAGGAACCTCCAGACGTCTCGTACCGGAGACCACAGGAACCTCCAGACGTCTCGTACCGGAGACCACAGGAACCTCCAGACGTCTCGTACCGGAGACCACAGGAACCTCCAGACGTCTCGTACCGGAGACCACAGGAACCTCCAGACGTCTCGTACCGGAGACCACAGGAACCTCCAGACGTCTCGTACCGGAGACCACAGGAACCTCCAGACGTCTCGTACCGGAGACCACAGGAACCTCCAGACGTCTCGTACCGGAGACCACAGGAACCTCCAGACGTCTCGTACCGGAGACCACAGGAACCTCCAGACGTCTCGTACCGGAGACCACAGGAACCTCCAGACGTCTCGTACCGGAGACCACAGGAACCTCCAGACGTCTCGTACCGGAGACCACAGGAACCTCCAGACGTCTCGTACCGGAGACCACAGGAACCTCCAGACGTCTCGTACCGGAGACCACAGGAACCTCCAGACGTCTCGTACCGGAGACCACAGGAACCTCCAGACGTCTCGTACCGGAGACCACAGGAACCTCCAGACGTCTCGTACCGGAGACCACAGGAACCTCCAGACGTCTCGTACCGGAGACCACAGGAACCTCCAGACGTCTCGTACCGGAGACCACAGGAACCTCCAGACGTCTCGTACCGGAGACCACAGGAACCTCCAGACGTCTCGTACCGGAGACCACAGGAACCTCCAGACGTCTCGTACCGGAGACCACAGGAACCTCCACACGTCTCGTACCGGAGACCACAGGAACCTCCAGACGTCTCGTACCGGAGACCACAGGAACCTCCACACGTCTCGTACCGGAGACCACAGGAACCTCCACACGTCTCGTACCGGAGACCACAGGAACCTCCACACGTCTCGTACCGGAGACCACAGGAACCTCCACACGTCTCGTACCGGAGACCACAGGAACCTCCACACGTCTCGTACCGGAGACCACAGGAACCTCCACACGTCTCGTACCGGAGACCACAGGAACCTCCACACGTCTCGTACCGCTGACCACAGGAACCTCCACACGTCTCGTAGCGCTGACCACAGGAACCTCCAGACGTCTCGTACCGCTGACCACAGGATCCTCCAGACGTCTCGTACCGCTGACCACAGGATCCTCCAGACGTCTCGTACCGCTGACCACAGGATCCTCCAGACGTCTCGTACCGCTGACCACAGGATCCTCCAGACGTCTCGTACCGGAGACCACAGGATCCTCCAGACGTCTCGTACCGGAGACCACAGGATCCTCCAGACGTCTCGTAGCGGAGACCACAGGAACCTCCAGACGTCTTATGTAGTCGATGACGACGGGTCATATCTATACGGGGGGCACGAGGGTGACTACACAATACTGGTGGTTATAATGTTATGGCTGATGGGTGTATATGGGGATAGCAGGGGTTATGATACTTGGATGAGTTGTGCACCCTGTCTGGGTGGTATACGGGGCACTCGGAGATGTATATATGTACTGCAGCTCTCCTGCTGTACGCTGTCCTGTGTGGTAGATGTTTCCAGGCTGACACTTTATCGCTCTGGGCCTCAGGGAGGAAATGTCGCTGGCGGGGCGGTAGAACGCTTCTTCCATGTATTATATTATGGGTTCGCTCCTCCTCCTGTGCTGGGATGTCCGGCTGATATATCTATATCATGTATGTGGTGTCGGGCTCGTGGGTTAGGGCAGTGTATTTTTACTTGGTTTTGCCGTTTCCTTTAGACCTGTGTTCACACGGTGCAGTCATATCCCAGTTTATTGCTACAACATTTCACAATAACCGCGCCGTGTGAACGCGCCGTCATGTTTCGTGGGGTTCAGGGGGAAGCTTTGATCTCCGTGGACAATCGTCTTGTGTTCTTCTCCCCGCCTAGCGGGGGTCTCATGGGGGGACGATGGCCGACAGCGTAGGATTAAGTGATTCCAGGTGTTTTATCCCTGGAGCACGTCCTTCTCAGACCCGAGTATGAGGACCCTGCTGATACGGGAGCCCGGGGACCACTTTATAGTGTATACTTAACCACTCACTATCGGGTGGGGGGTGGTAATATTCTGTTTCCCCTTATAGGGGGGTTGGTAATGGGGGGTGTTGGGGTTACATATAGAAAGAGTTCATTATAAGTAGTTTCCGGGTCTAGACTGCTGCCATATAGTGACCTCATGAGCCCCTACCACAGTCCTCCGCTGACTGGATGAGGGGTGATGACATGAGGGAGGCTCTTGAGTATTTTGCAGCATTCCTCGCTTTACGCTATTAATTCTCTCGCTGACCTCACTTTGTAGGACCGGACGGCGCGGTTTACTGTCCGCAGCGATCAGATGGCAGCGCTGAAACCCGTCCATAGCCCGTGAAGCCGGATGTGAGGGCACTGCGCGGACAGCTGATGGCCCGGTCCAGTATAGGTGGTCCTGGGGCGCAGGGGTGCTGCTATTTCTCCTCTGATCCCGGATACTTCTGGGGGCAGATGATGGGGATCATTACTTACAGTAAAGCGTGCGCTGGCTTGTGTTTTGCAGCATTGACTCTGGGTGACAGCGTACATGGCCGCCACCACATCCTCCTGTCCCCGGCTCCTGTATGGCGCCATTATTGGGCAGACTTACTGTTTAGGTGTCTGGAGAGCTGGACGACCTGGCCTGTGGCAGCTGTAATGGCGGCCGGTATAGGGAGCAGTCAGGGGCGCTCGTGCACTGAAGAGTTCTCCACTCTGGAATGAATGTGATGAATGAAGCTCCAGGTAATGAGGAGCGGGCGTCCTCTGTGCTCTCCCTGTCAGGACACCCAGGAGGCTCCTCCTGGCAGGCCGGCCGCATTGTCCTGGCTGTGGGCACACTGGATCCCATGTCCTGCTACGCTCACTATTGAGCTCATTCACACCAACGTATTATATGTTTATTTATTGTCCTAACCCGCCGCGCGAGGGAGAGGAGAATGGGGCGCCCCGGGGGCTATAGACAGGAGCGGAGGATGGGGCGCTATAGACGGGAGCGGAGGATGGGGCGCCCCGGGGGCTATAGACAGGAGCGGAGGATGGGGCGCCCCGGGGGCTATAGACAGGAGCGGAGGATGGGCGCCCCGGAGGCTATAGACAGGAGCGGAGGATGGGGCGCTATAGACGGGAGCGGAGGATGGGGCGCCCCGGGGGCTATAGACAGGAGCGGAGGATGGGGCGCTATAGACGGGAGCGGAGGATGGGCGCCCCGGAGGCTATAGACAGGAGCGGAGGATGGGGCGCTATAGACGGGAGCGGAGGATGGGGCGCCCCGGGGGCTATAGACAGGAGCGGAGGATGGGGCGCCCCGGAGGCTATAGACAGGAGCGGAGGATGGGGCGCTATAGACGGGAGCGGAGGATGGGGCGCCCCGGGGGCTATAGACAGGAGCGGAGGATGGGGCGCTATAGACGGGAGCGGAGGATGGGGCGCCCCGGAGGCTATAGACAGGAGCGGAGGATGGGGCGCTATAGACGGGAGCGGAGGATGGGGCGCCCCGGGGGCTATAGACAGGAGCGGAGGATGGGGCGCCCCGGAGGCTATAGACAGGAGCGGAGGATGGGGCGCTATAGACGGGAGCGGAGGATGGGGCGCCCCGGGGGCTATAGACAGGAGCGGAGGATGGGGCGCCCCGGAGGCTATAGACAGGAGCGGAGGATGGGGCGCTATAGACGGGAGCGGAGGATGGGGCGCCCCGGGGGCTATAGACAGGAGCGGAGGATGGGGCGCTATAGACGGGAGCGGAGGATGGGGCGCCCCGGAGGCTATAGACAGGAGCGGAGGATGGGGCGCTATAGACGGGAGCGGAGGATGGGGCGCCCCGGGGGCTATAGACAGGAGCGGAGGATGGGGCGCCCCGGAGGCTATAGACAGGAGCGGAGGATGGGGCGCTATAGACGGGAGCGGAGGATGGGGCGCCCCGGGGGCTATAGACAGGAGCGGAGGATGGGGCGCTATAGACGGGAGCGGAGGATGGGGCGCCCCGGAGGCTATAGACAGGAGCGGAGGATGGGGCGCTATAGACGGGAGCGGAGGATGGGGCGCCCCGGGGGCTATAGACAGGAGCGGAGGATGGGGCGCCCCGGAGGCTATAGACAGGAGCGGAGGATGGGGCGCTATAGACGGGAGCGGAGGATGGGGCGCCCCGGGGGCTATAGACAGGAGCGGAGGATGGGGCGCTATAGACGGGAGCGGAGGATGGGGCGCCCCGGAGGCTATAGACAGGAGCGGAGGATGGGGCGCTATAGACGGGAGCGGAGGATGGGGCGCCCCGGGGGCTATAGACGGGAGCGGAGGATGGGGCGCTATAGACGGGAGCGGAGGATGGGGCGCCCCGGGGGCTATAGACAGGAGCGGAGGATGGGGCGCTATAGACGGGAGCGGAGGATGGGGCGCTATAGACGGGAGCGGAGGATGGGGCGCCCCGGGGGCTATAGACGGGAGCGGAGGATGGGGCGCTATAGACGGGAGCGGAGGATGGGGCGCTATAGACTGGAGCGGAGGATGGGGCGCCCCGGAGGCTATAGACGGGAGCGGAGGATGGGGGGCTATAAACAGGAGCGGAACTTGTCAGCTTATATTCCAGTGTGAGGCGCGAGGCATCGAGTTCTGTATATATATGACCCGGGGCTCGTGTAGAACTTGTCAGCTTATATTCCAGTGTGAGGCGCGAGGCATCAGGTTCTGTATATATATATATATATGACCCGGGGCTCGTGTAGAACTTGTCAGCTTATATTCCAGTGTGAGGCGCGAGGCATCGAGTCCTGTATATATATGACCCGGGGCTCGTGTAGAACTTGTCAGCTTATATTCCAGTGTGAGGCGCGAGGCATCGAGTTCTGTATATATATATATGACCCGGGGCTCGTGTAGAACTTGTCAGCTTATATTCCAGTGTGAGGCGCGAGGCATCGGGTTCTGTATATATATATGACCCGGGGCTCGTGTAGAACTTGTCAGCTTATATTCCAGTGTGAGGCGCGAGGCATCGAGTTCTGTATATATATGACCTGGGGCTCGTGTAGAACTTGTCAGCTTATATTCCAGTGTGAGGCGCGAGGCATCGAGTTCTGTATATATATATGACCCGGGGCTCGTGTAGAACTTGTCAGCTTATATTCCAGTGTGAGGCGCGAGGCATCGAGTTCTGTATATATATATATATGACCCGGGGCTCGTGTTGAACTTGTCAGCTTATATTCCAGTGTGAGGCGCGAGGCATCGGGTTCTGTATATATATATATGACCCGGGGCTCGTGTTGAACTTGTCAGCTTATATTCCAGTGTGAGGCGCGAGGCATCGAGTTCTGTATATATATATATGACCCGGGGCTCCTGTAGAACTTGTCAGCTTATATTCCAGTGTGAGGCGCGAGGCATCGGGTTCTGTATATATATATATATGACCCGGGGCTCCTGTAGAACTTGTCAGCTTATATTCCAGTGTGAGGCGCGAGGCATCGAGTTCTGTATATATATATATGACCCGGGGCTCGTGTAGAACTTGTCAGCTTATATTCCAGTGTGAGGCGCGAGGCATCGAGTTCTGTATATATATATGACCCGGGGCTCGTGTAGAACTTGTCAGCTTATATTCCAGTGTGAGGCGCGAGGCATCGAGTTCTGTATATATATATGACCCGGGGCTCGTGTAGAACTTGTCAGCTTATATTCCAGTGTGAGGCGCGAGGCATCGGGTTCTGTATATATATGACCCGGGGCTCGTGTAGAACTTGTCAGCTTATATTCCAGTGTGAGGCGCGAGGCATCGAGTTCTGTATATATATATATGACCCGGGGCTCGTGTAGAACTTGTCAGCTTATATTCCAGTGTGAGGCGCGAGGCATCGAGTTCTGTATATATATGACCTGGGGCTCGTGTAGAACTTGTCAGCTTATATTCCAGTGTGAGGCGCGAGGCATCAGGTTCTGTATATATATATATATGACCCGGGGCTCCTGTAGAACTTGTCAGCTTATATTCCAGTGTGAGGCGCGAGGCATCGAGTTCTGTATATATATATATGACCCGGGGCTCGTGTAGAACTTGTCAGCTTATATTCCAGTGTGAGGCGCGAGGCATCGAGTTCTGTATATATATATGACCCGGGGCTCGTGTAGAACTTGTCAGCTTATATTCCAGTGTGAGGCGCGAGGCATCGAGTTCTGTATATATATATGACCCGGGGCTCGTGTAGAACTTGTCAGCTTATATTCCAGTGTGAGGCGCGAGGCATCGGGTTCTGTATATATATATGACCCGGGGCTCGTGTAGAACTTGTCAGCTTATATTCCAGTGTGAGGCGCGAGGCATCGAGTTCTGTATATATATGACCTGGGGCTCGTGTAGAACTTGTCAGCTTATATTCCAGTGTGAGGCGCGAGGCATCGAGTTCTGTATATATATATATATGACCCGGGGCTCGTGTAGAACTTGTCAGCTTATATTCCAGTGTGAGGCGCAAGGCATCGAGTTCTGTATATATATATATATATATATGACCCGGGGCTCCTGTAGAACTTGTCAGCTTATATTCCAGTGTGAGGCGCGAGGCATCGGGTTCTGTATATATATATGACCCGGGGCTCGTGTAGAACTTGTCAGCTTATATTCCAGTGTGAGGCGCGAGGCATCGAGTTCTGTATATATATATGACCTGGGGCTCGTGTAGAACTTGTCAGCTTATATTCCAGTGTGAGGCGCGAGGCATCAGGTTCTGTATATATATATGACCCGGGGCTCGTGTAGAACTTGTCAGCTTATATTCCAGTGTGAGGCGCGAGGCATCGGGTTCTGTATATATATATGACCCGGGGCTCGTGTAGAACTTGTCAGCTTATATTCCAGTGTGAGGCGCGAGGCATCGAGTTCTGTATATATATATGACCCGGGGCTCGTGTAGAACTTGTCAGCTTATATTCCAGTGTGAGGCGCGAGGCATCAGGTTCTGTATATATATATGACCCGGGGCTCGTGTAGAACTTGTCAGCTTATATTCCAGTGTGAGGCGCGAGGCATCGAGTTCTGTATATATATGACCCGGGGCTCGTGTAGAACTTGTCAGCTTATATTCCAGTGTGAGGCGCGAGGCATCGAGTTCTGTATATATATATATGACCCGGGGCTCGTGTAGAACTTGTCAGCTTATATTCCAGTGTGAGGCGCGAGGCATCGAGTTCTGTATATATATATATGACCCGGGGCTCGTGTAGAACTTGTCAGCTTATATTCCAGTGTGAGGCGCGAGGCATCAGGTTCTGTATATATATATATGACCCGGGGCTCGTGTAGAACTTGTCAGCTTATATTCCAGTGTGAGGCGCGAGGCATCGGGTTCTGTATATATATATGACCCGGGGCTCGTGTAGAACTTGTCAGCTTATATTCCAGTGTGAGGCGCGAGGCATCGAGTTCTGTATATATATATATGACCCGGGGCTCGTGTAGAACTTGTCAGCTTATATTCCAGTGTGAGGCGCGAGGCATCGAGTTCTGTATATATATATGACCCGGGGCTCGTGTAGAACTTGTCAGCTTATATTCCAGTGTGAGGCGCGAGGCATCGAGTTCTGTATATATATATATGACCCGGGGCTCGTGTAGAACTTGTCAGCTTATATTCCAGTGTGAGGCGCGAGGCATCGAGTTCTGTATATATATGACCTGGGGCTCGTGTAGAACTTGTCAGCTTATATTCCAGTGTGAGGCGCGAGGCATCGAGTTCTGTATATATATGACCTGGGGCTCGTGTAGAACTTGTCAGCTTATATTCCAGTGTGAGGCGCAAGGCATCGAGTTCTGTATATATATATATGACCCGGGGCTCGTGTAGAACTTGTCAGCTTATATTCCAGTGTGAGGCGCGAGGCATCGAGTTCTGTATATATATATATGACCCGGGGCTCGTGTAGAACTTGTCAGCTTATATTCCAGTGTGAGGCGCGAGGCATCGAGTTCTGTATATATATGACCTGGGGCTCGTGTAGAACTTGTCAGCTTATATTCCAGTGTGAGGCGCGAGGCATCAGGTTCTGTATATATATATGACCCGGGGCTCGTGTAGAACTTGTCAGCTTATATTCCAGTGTGAGGCGCGAGGCATCGGGTTCTGTATATATATGACCCGGGGCTCGTGTAGAACTTGTCAGCTTATATTCCAGTGTGAGGCGCGAGGCATCGAGTTCTGTATATATATATATGACCCGGGGCTCCTGTAGAACTTGTCAGCTTATATTCCAGTGTGAGGTGCGAGGCATCGAGTTCTGTATATATATGACCCGGGGCTCGTGTAGAACTTGTCAGCTTATATTCCAGTGTGAGGCGCGAGGCATCGAGTTCTGTATATATATATATATATGACCCGGGGCTCGTGTAGAACTTGTCAGCTTATATTCCAGTGTGAGGCGCGAGGCATCAGGTTCTGTATATATATATGACCCGGGGCTCGTGTAGAACTTGTCAGCTTATATTCCAGTGTGAGGCGCGAGGCATCGAGTTCTGTATATATATATATGACCCGGGGCTCGTGTAGAACTTGTCAGCTTATATTCCAGTGTGAGGCGCGAGGCATCGAGTTCTGTATATATATATGACCCGGGGCTCGTGTAGAACTTGTCAGCTTATATTCCAGTGTGAGGCGCGAGGCATCAGGTTCTGTATATATATATGACCCGGGGCTCGTGTAGAACTTGTCAGCTTATATTCCAGTGTGAGGCGCGAGGCATCGAGTTCTGTATATATATATATGACCCGGGGCTCGTGTAGAACTTGTCAGCTTATATTCCAGTGTGAGGCGCGAGGCATCGAGTTCTGTATATATATGACCTGGGGCTCGTGTAGAACTTGTCAGCTTATATTCCAGTGTGAGGCGCGAGGCATCGAGTTCTGTATATATATGACCCGGGGCTCGTGTAGAACTTGTCAGCTTATATTCCAGTGTGAGGCGCGAGGCATCGAGTTCTGTATATATATATATGACCCGGGGCTCGTGTAGAACTTGTCAGCTTATATTCCAGTGTGAGGTGCGAGGCATCGAGTTCTGTATATATATATGACCCGGGGCTCGTGTAGAACTTGTCAGCTTATATTCCAGTGTGAGGCGCGAGGCATCGAGTTCTGTATATATATATATATATATATATATGACCCGGGGCTCGTGTAGAACTTGTCAGCTTATATTCCAGTGTGAGGCGCGAGGCATCAGGTTCTGTATATATATATATATATATATATATATATATATATATATGACCCGGGGCTCGTGTAGAACTTGTCAGCTTATATTCCAGTGTGAGGCGCGAGGCATCGAGTTCTGTATATATATATATGACCCGGGGCTCGTGTAGAACTTGTCAGCTTATATTCCAGTGTGAGGCGCGAGGCATCGAGTTCTGTATATATATATATATATGACCCGGGGCTCGTGTAGAACTTGTCAGCTTATATTCCAGTGTGAGGCGCGAGGCATCGAGTTCTGTATATATATATAACCCGGGGCTCGTGTAGAACTTGTCAGCTTATATTCCAGTGTGAGGCGCGAGGCATCGAGTTCTGTATATATATATATATGACCCGGGGCTCGTGTAGAACTTGTCCGCTTATATTCCAGTGTGAGGCGCGAGGCATCGAGTTCTGTATATATATATATGACCCGGGGCTCGTGTAGAACTTGTCAGCTTATATTCCAGTGTGAGGCGCGAGGCATCGAGTTCTGTATATATATATGACCCGGGGCTCGTGTAGAACTTGTCAGCTTATATTCCAGTGTGAGGCGCGAGGCATCGAGTTCTGTATATATATATATGACCCGGGGCTCGTGTAGAACTTGTCAGCTTATATTCCAGTGTGAGGCGCGAGGCATCGAGTTCTGTATATATATATGACCCGGGGCTCGTGTAGAACTTGTCAGCTTATATTCCAGTGTGAGGCGCGAGGCATCGAGTTCTGTATATATATATATATGACCCGGGGCTCGTGTAGAACTTGTCAGCTTATATTCCAGTGTGAGGCGCGAGGCATCAGGTTCTGTATATATATATGACCCGGGGCTCGTGTAGAACTTGTCAGCTTATATTCCAGTGTGAGGCGCGAGGCATCGAGTTCTGTATATATATATATATGACCCGGGGCTCGTGTAGAACTTGTCAGCTTATATTCCAGTGTGAGGCGCGAGGCATCGAGTTCTGTATATATATATATATATGACCCGGGGCTCGTGTAGAACTTGTCAGCTTATATTCCAGTGTGAGGCGCGAGGCATCGAGTTCTGTATATATATGACCCGGGGCTCGTGTAGAACTTGTCAGCTTATATTCCAGTGTGAGGCGCGAGGCATCGAGTTCTGTATATATATATATATGACCCGGGGCTCGTGTAGAACTTGTCAGCTTATATTCCAGTGTGAGGCGCGAGGCATCGAGTTCTGTATATATATATATGACCCGGGGCTCGTGTAGAACTTGTCAGCTTATATTCCAGTGTGAGGCGCGAGGCATCGAGTTCTGTATATATATATATGACCCGGGGCTCGTGTAGAACTTGTCAGCTTATATTCCAGTGTGAGGCGCGAGGCATCAGGTTCTGTATATATATATGACCCGGGGCTCGTGTAGAACTTGTCAGCTTATATTCCAGTGTGAGGCGCGAGGCATCAGGTTCTGTATATATATATATGACCCGGGGCTCGTGTAGAACTTGTCAGCTTATATTCCAGTGTGAGGCGCGAGGCATCGAGTTCTGTATATATATATATGACCCGGGGCTCGTGTAGAACTTGTCAGCTTATATTCCAGTGTGAGGCGCGAGGCATCGAGTTCTGTATATATATATATATGACCCGGGGCTCGTGTAGAACTTGTCAGCTTATATTCCAGTGTGAGGCGCGAGGCATCGAGTTCTGTATATATATGACCCGGGGCTCGTGTAGAACTTGTCAGCTTATATTCCAGTGTGAGGCGCGAGGCATCAGGTTCTGTATATATATATATATATATATGACCCGGGGCTCGTGTAGAACTTGTCAGCTTATATTCCAGTGTGAGGCGCGAGGCATCGAGTTCTGTATATATATATATATGACCCGGGGCTCGTGTAGAACTTGTCAGCTTATATTCCAGTGTGAGGCGCGAGGCATCGAGTTCTGTATATATATGACCCGGGGCTCCTGTAGAACTTGTCAGCTTATATTCCAGTGTGAGGCGCGAGGCATCGAGTTCTGTGTATATATATATATATGACCCGGGGCTCGTGTAGAACTTGTCAGCTTATATTCCAGTGTGAGGCGCGAGGCATCGAGTTCTGTATATATATATATGACCCGGGGCTCCTGTAGAACTTGTCAGCTTATATTCCAGTGTGAGGCGCGAGGCATCAGGTTCTGTATATATATATATGACCCGGGGCTCGTGTAGAACTTGTCAGCTTATATTCCAGTGTGAGGCGCGAGGCATCGAGTTCTGTATATATATATATGACCCGGGGCTCGTGTAGAACTTGTCAGCTTATATTCCAGTGTGAGGCGCGAGGCATCGGGTTCTATATATATATGACCCGGGGCTCGTGTAGAACTTGTCAGCTTATATTCCAGTGTGAGGCGCGAGGCATCGGGTTCTATATATATATGACCCGGGGCTCGTGTAGAACTTGTCAGCTTATATTCCAGTGTGAGGCGCGAGGCATCGAGTTCTGTATATATATATGACCCGGGGCTCGTGTAGAACTTGTCAGCTTATATTCCAGTGTGAGGCGCGAGGCATCGAGTTCTGTATATATATATATATATGACCCGGGGCTCGTGTAGAACTTGTCAGCTTATATTCCAGTGTGAGGCGCCTCCGCCGCGGGCTATAAGTGATTATATATTGAGGGGACGTGACGCGTCTGACAGCCATGGATTAAAATCAGGAATTATTGCGGGACGACGGCAGAGAAGTTCACACCCCGTGTCTGCAGGTAAATGTCGCCCCGATTTACAGTCTTCATGGTGTCAAAGCAAAGTGAAATGCTCTGCGGTGTTACTGGCTGCGGGTTGTGTGACTTCTCCAGCAGAGTGCAGTGCCCATGATTTTCAATAGCTCCCGGGGCTCCCCATCCTCCGCTCCCATCTATAGCTCCCGGGGCTCCCCATCCTCCGCTCCCATCTATAGCTCCCGGGGCTCCCCATCCTCCGCTCCCATCTATAGCGCCCCATCCTCCGTTCCCATCTATAGCGCCCCATCCTCCGTTCCCATCTATAGCGCCCCATCCTCCGTTCCCATCTATAGCGCCCCATCCTCCGTTCCCATCTATAGCGCCCCATCCTCCGTTCCCATCTATAGCGCCCCATCCTCCGTTCCCATCTATAGCGCCCCATCCTCCGCTCCCATCTATAGCGCCCCATCCTCCGCTCCCATCTATAGCGCCCCATCCTCCGCTCCCATCTATAGCGCCCCATCCTCCGTTCCCATCTATAGCGCCCCATCCTCCGCTCCCATCTATAGCGCCCCATCCTCCGCTCCCATCTATAGCGCCCCATCCTCCGTTCCCATCTATAGCGCCCCATCCTCCGTTCCCATTTATAGCGCCCCATCCTCCGCTCCCATCTATAGCGCCCCATCCTCCGCTCCCATCTATAGCGCCCCATCCTCCGCTCCCATCTATAGCGCCCCATCCTCCGCTCCCATCTATAGCGCCCCATCCTCCGTTCCCATCTATAGCGCCCCATCCTCCGTTCCCATCTATAGCGCCCCATCCTCCGCTCCCATCTATAGCGCCCCATCCTCCGCTCCCATCTATAGCGCCCCATCCTCCGTTCCCATCTATAGCGCCCCATCCTCCGCTCCCATCTATAGCGCCCCATCCTCCGCTCCCATCTATAGCGCCCCAGCTTTTCCTATGGCACCCTGGGCGGCCCATCCTCCGCTCCCGTCTATGGCAGGCGATTAGACACGTTCGCTCCTGTTGGCGTATACCCTGTTATGAATTTGTATCTTTGCTCCGTCTATAGGGTCCAGGGCTTTGGCTGCGCGGTGTTGCCCTCTATAATTTAAGGGGTTGTCTGTATTGAGTGAGCAGAAGTATGTGCCCCCCGTACTTCGTGTTCTATATGAACAGCACGCAGGAATACATGTTTCTTTGAGGAGTCATATCCGTTATTGCAGAATAAACTGCGTCAGATGAGATCTCAGGACCCCCCGATCTTCTGTATACAGACCCCCATTATGTCAGCCCCCTCTGGTAACGTACGACCTCGCCGCCATCGCTGTGCCGTGCTGCAGACATGAATGTTATAATCCTGGTAAACGTCTCCCCGAGCTCCAAACCTCCTCAGTGATCACCCAGTAACCAGGCAACTCGTATATTGTGATCCCTGCGGGAGTCCGGGGCCACACCTGTCTGTGGGGGGACGCACCAACGTCAGTGCCGCAGAGGCTCCTACCAACGACTGACACCCGGGGTGAGTGCTTCATGTGCCGTGTCCTCTCCATGTCTATTGTTCTCTGTTATCAGTCATGTCAGGCTGGGGGAGGATGACTGTAGGACAGGTGAATACACTCTATTGTTCTCTGTTATCAGACATGTCAGGCTGGGGGGGGGAGGATGACTGTAGGACTGGTGAATACAATCTATTGTTCTCTGTTGTCAGACTGGGGGGAGGATGACTGTAGGACAGGTGAATACAATCTATTGTTCTCTGTTATCAGACATGTCAGGCTGGGGGAAGGATGACTGTAGGACAGGTGAATACAATCTATTGTTCTCTGTTATCAGACATGTCAGGCTGGGGAGAGGATGACTGTAGGACAGGTGAATACAATATATTGTTCTCTGTTATCAGACATGTCAGGCTGTGGAAGGATGACTGTAGGACAGGTGAATACAATCTATTGTCCTCTGTTATCAGACATGTCAGGCGGGGGGGTGGATGACTGTAGGACAGGTGAATACAATCTATTGTTCTCTGTTATCAGACATGTCAGGCTGGGGAGGATGACTGTAGGACAGGTGAATACAATCTATTGTTCTCTGTTATCAGACATGTCAGGCTGGGGAGAGGATGACTGTAGGACAGGTGAATACAATATATTGTTCTCTGTTGTCAGGCTGGGGAGAGGATGACTGTAGGACAGGTGAATACAATCTATTGTTCTCTGTTATCAGACATGTCAGGCTGGGGGGAGGATGACTGTAGGACAGGTGAATACAATCTATTGTTCTCTGTTATCAGACATGTCAGGCTGGGGGAGGATGACTGTAGGACAGGTGAATACAATCTATTGCTCTCTGTTATCATACATATCAGGCTGGAGGAGGATGACTGTAGGACAGGTGAATACAATCTATTGTTCTCTGTTATCAGACATGTCAGGCTGGGGAGGATGACTAGGACAGGTGAATACAATCTATTGTTCTCTGTTATCAGTCATGTCAGGCTGGGAGGAGGATGACTGTAAGACAGGTGGATACAATCTATTGTTCTCTGTTATCAGACATGTCAGGCTGGGGAGAGGATGACTGTAGGACAGGTGAATACAATCTATTGTTCTCTGTTATCAGACATGTCAGGCTGGGGGAGGATGACTGTAGGACAGGTGAATACAATCTATTGTTCTCTGTTATCAGACATGTCAGGCTGGGGGAGGATGACTAGGACAGGTGAATACAATCTATTGTTCTCTGTTATCAGACATGTCAGGCTGGGAGAGGATGACTGTAGGACAGGTGAATACAATCTATTGTTCTCTGTTATCAGACATGTCAGGCTGGAGAGGATGACTGTAGGACAGGTGAATACAATCTATTGTTCTCTGTTATCAGACATGTCAGGCTGGGAGAGGATGACTGTAGGACAGGTGAATACAATCTATTGTTCTCTGTTATCAGACATGTCAGGCTGGGGGAGGATGACTGTAGGACAGGTGAATACAATCTATTGTTCTCTGTTATCAGACATGTCAGGCTGGGGGGGAGGATGACTGTAGGACAGGTGAATACAATATATTGTTCTCTGTTGTCAGGCTGGGGAGAGGATGACTGTAGGACAGGTGAATACAATCTATTGTTCTCTGTTATCAGACATGTCAGGCTGGGGGGAGGATGACTGTAGGACAGGTGAATACAATCTATTGTTCTCTGTTATCAGACATGTCAGGCTGGGAGAGGATGACTGTAGGACAGGTGAATACAATCTATTGTTCTCTGTTATCAGACATGTCAGGCTGGGGAGAGGATGACTGTAGGACAGGTGAATACAATCTATTGTTCTCTGTTATCAGACATGTCAGGCTGGGGAGAGGATGACTGTAGGACAGGTGAATACAATCTATTGTACTCTGTTATCAGACATGTCAGGCTGGGGAGAGGATGACTGTAGGACAGGTGAATACAATCTATTGTTCTCTGTTATCAGACATGTCAGGCTGGGGGAGGATGACTGTAGGACAGGTGAATACAATCTATTGTTCTCTGTTATCAGACATGTCAGGCTGTGGAAGGATGACTGTAGGACAGGTGAATACAATCTATTGTTCTCTGTTATCAGACATGTCAGGCTGGGGGGAGGATGACTGTAGGACAGGTGAATACAATCTATTGTTCTCTGTTATCAGACATGTCAGGCTGGGGGAGGATGACTGTAGGACAGGTGAATACAATCTATTGCTCTCTGTTATCAGACATGTCAGGCTGGGGGAGGATGACTGTAGGACAGGTGAATACAATCTATTGTTCTCTGTTATCAGACATGTCAGGCTGGGGGAGGATGACTGTAGGACAGGTGAATACAATGTATTTTTCTCTGTTATCAGACATGTCAGGCTGGGGGAGGATGACTGTAGGACAGGTGAATACAATCTATTGCTCTCTGTTATCAGACGTCAGGCTGGGGGAGGATGACTGTAGGACAGGTGAATACACTATTGTTCTCTGTTATCAGACATGTCAGGCTGGGGGAGGATGACTGTAGGACAGGTGAATACAATCTATTGTTCTCTGTTATCAGACAAGTCAGGCTGGGGGAGGATGACTGTAGGACAGGTGAATACACTCTATTGTTCTCTGTTATCAGACATGTCAGGCTGGGAGAGGATGACTGTAGGACAGGTGAATACAATCTATTGTTCTCTGTTATCAGATATGTCAGGCTGGGGGAGGATGACTGTAGGACAGGTGAATACAATCTATTGTTCTCTGTCATCAGCCATGTCAGGCTGGGGGAGGATGACTGTAGGACAGGTAAATACAATCTATTGTTCTCTGTTATCAGACATGTCAGGCTGGGGGAGGATGACTGTAGGACAGGTGAATACAATCTATTGTTCTCTGTTATCAGACATGTCAGGCTGGGGGAGGATGACTGTAGGACAGGTGAATACAATCTATTGTTCTCTGTTATCAGACATGGCAGGCTGGGGGAGGATGACTGTAGGACAGGTGAATACAATCTATTGTTCTCTGTTATCAGACATGTCAGGCTGGAGGAGGATGACTGTAGGACAGGTGAATACAATCTATTGTTCTCTGTTATCAGACATGTCAGGCTGGGGGGGGGGTGAGGATGAATGTAGGACAGGTGAATACAATCTATTGTTCTCTGTTATCAGACATGTCAGGCTGGGGGAGGATGACTGTAGGACAGGTGAATACATTCTATTGTTCTCTGTTATCAGACATGTCAGGCTGGGGGGAGGAGGACTGTAGGACAGGTGAATACAATCTATTGTTCTCTGTTATCAGACATGTCAGGCTGGGGGGAGGATGACTGTAGGACAGGTGAATACAATCTATTGTTCTCTGTTATCAGACATGTCAGGCTGGGAGAGGATGACTGTAGGACAGGTGAATACAATCTATTGTTCTCTGTTATCAGACATGTCAGGCTGGGGGAGGATGACTGTAGGACAGGTGAATACAATCTATTGTTCTCTGTTATCAGACATGTCAGGCTGGGGAGAGGATGACTGTAGGACAGGTGAATACAATCTATTGTTCTCTGTTATCAGACATGTCAGGCTGGGGAGAGGATGACTGTAAGACAGGTGAATACAATCTATTGTTCTCTGTTATCAGACATGTCAGGCTGGGGGAGGATGACTGTAGGACAGGTGAATACAATCTATTGTTCTCTGTTATCAGACATGTCAGGCTGGGGGGAGGATGACTGTAGGACAGGTGACTACAATCTATTGTTCTCTCTTATCAGACATGTCAGGCTGGGGGAGGATGACTGTAGGACAGGTGACTACAATCTATTGTTCTCTGTTATCAGACATGTCAGGCTGGGGGGAGGATGACTGTAGGACAGGTGAATACAATCTATTGTTCTCTGTTATCAGACATGTCAGGCTGGGAGAGGATGACTGTAGGACAGGTGAATACAATCTATTGTTCTCTGTTATCAGACATGTCAGGCTGGGGGGGTGACTGTAGGACAGGTGAATACAATCTATTGTTCTCTGTTATCAGACATGTCAGGCTGGGAGAGGATGACTGTAGGACAGGTGAATACAATCTATTGTTCTCTGTTATCAGACATGTCAGGCTGGGGGAGGATGACTGTAGGACAGGTGAATACAATCTATTGTTCTCTGTTATCAGACATGTCAGGCTGGGGAGAGGATGACTGTAGGACAGGTGAATACAATCTATTGTTCTCTGTTATCAGACATGTCAGGCTGGGGAGAGGATGACTGTAAGACAGGTGAATACAATCTATTGTTCTCTGTTATCAGACATGTCAGGCTGGGGGAGGATGACTGTAGGACAGGTGAATACAATCTATTGTTCTCTGTTATCAGACATGTCAGGCTGGGGGGAGGATGACTGTAGGACAGGTGACTACAATCTATTGTTCTCTCTTATCAGACATGTCAGGCTGGGGGAGGATGACTGTAGGACAGGTGACTACAATCTATTGTTCTCTGTTATCAGACATGTCAGGCTGGGGGGAGGATGACTGTAGGACAGGTGAATACAATCTATTGTTCTCTGTTATCAGACATGTCAGGCTGGGAGAGGATGACTGTAGGACAGGTGAATACAATCTATTGTTCTCTGTTATCAGACATGTCAGGCTGGGGGGGTGACTGTAGGACAGGTGAATACAATCTATTGTTCTCTGTTATCAGACATGTCAGGCTGGGGGAGGATGACTGTAGGATGGGGAATACACTCTATTGTTCTCTGTTATCAGACATGTCAGGCTGGGAGAGAATGACTGTAGGACAGGTGAATACAATCTATTGTTCTCTGTTATCAGACATGTCAGGCTGGGGGAGGATGACTGTAGGACAGGTGAATACAATCTATTGTTCTCTGTTATCAGACATGTCAGGCTGGGGGAGGATGACTGTAGGACCGGTGAATACAATCTATTGTTCCCTGTTATCAGCCGTTTCAGATTTGATCACTGCAGGACACATTATCTGTGCTCAGAGCGTTGTTTGCCTGCAGTCCTATGTAACACAGCGTGCAATTAGTGACTGAGCTCTGCTACATCTGTTAATGTGCTGGTGTTTATGATCATTTATGGTCCTATATTTGGGAACATGCCGTCGTGTGTGAGGAAGGGGTTAACTGGAGGTGGTGATTTCTCCGTGCTTCGTGTTCGAGCTTTCTCTATAAGCGGCAGCAGAATTTGCGTGCGTGTTGTGCGCGGCGTCGGCCTCATAAGGCTGTGTTCACACGGTGTTTTTTTTCTTGGAAAATTCCTCCTGCAAAAACTGCTCCAGACGGTTTTCGCACAGTTGTTTGGCAAAAACTTGTCAAAACACTCGTCGAGGCGTTTTTTCCCTCTTTCTGACTGATTGAAATGGGGTTTTGGAGGCGGAAACCTCCTCAAGATGGGTCATGTTGCTTCTTTTTACCGCGACACGTTTTTTTTACTCGCGGTAAAAAAACTCGTCCAACTCCCATTGAAATCAATGGGAGGCATTTTCGGGCGGTTTTTTGGCGCGGTTTCCGCGCGTCAAAAAACTCGTCAGAAAACTCTGTGTGAACAGGACCTTATGGATCTGCGGTCAGGGGTGACGCGCGAACATTCATCCCTCCCGCGGATTCTCTCACCGTCTGAGACATTACAGAAGAACGAGCGGAGGTTCAGAAGTCCCTGTTAATAAGTCCCGCTCTTCTTCTGGGCTGAGATCTCACGAGTCTGAGGAGATCATCCCAATCACCATCCACATCAATATCTACATGCTACGTGGCTGGCATATGTGTGGACATTGATGTGGATGGTGTCTCCGTGACAACGGTCTAGACAGATCTGGCTTGTCCTCTGAAGCCGTTTTTTTTCGGATTATTCGCCTTTGACGCGGTGATATGTCACAAACCTAGAATTTCGTGCAGTGGCCGGCGGTCGTTCTGATGGTCGTCTCCGCCGCCGCTCCCCCTCTCCGCTCCATGTGTGTTACGCCCGTCCTGGCTTCTGTTTGGATGGAGGACGTTTCTGAAAGTTTAAGCTGCTCAGATTTGTTTTTTTTTTTGCCATTTTCTAAACTTTGCGCGCTGAGCAGATTGTGCTGTGTCAGCAGATTTTGGTGCCGCAGCCTTTTATCGCTGGTGACGCCTCCCCGAGCTGATATAATAGGACACGTTGTGTGTTGATTACCTCGCCGGCCGCGCTTTATGCTTTAATTCTTCTCCTCGCTTATTGCTAATGACAAATTGATGAAGGCTCCGAAAGAGAAGAGCAAATATCCCAGATAATAGAAGTCATCGTGTACAGAAGCATGCGCTCACCGTCCTGAGATCCCTGCGGGGTAGAGGGACACTATCCTGATTTTTATTTTCCACTATAAAGTTGAGACATATGGGCTCAGTTTTTTCATCCAGGTCATCCAGCGCGGCAGGTCAATGCTGCGGGTCTGTATTGTGGGTCGATGCTGCGGGTCTGTATTGCGGGTCGATGCTGCGGGTCTGTATTGCGGGTCGATGCTTCGGGTTGGTATTGCGGGTCGATGCTTCGGGTCTGTATTGCGGGTCGATGCTTCGGGTCTGTATTGCGGGTCGATGCTGCGGGTCTGTATTGCGGGTCGATGCTTCGGGTCTGTATTGCGGGTCGATGCTGCGGGTCTGTATTGCGGGTCTGTATTGCGGGTCTGTATTGCGGGTCGATGCTGCGGGTCGGTATTGCGGGTCTGTATTGCGGGTCGATGCTGCGGGTCTGTATTGCGGGTCGATGCTGCGGGTCGGTATTGCGGGTCTGTATTGCGGGTCGATGCTTCGGGTCTGTATTGCGGGTCGATGCTGCGGGTCTGTATTGCGGGTCGATGCTGCGGGTCTGTATTGCGGGTCGATGCTGCGGGTCTGTATTGCGGGTCGATGCTGCGGGTCTGTATTGCGGGTCGATGCTGCGGGTCGGTATTGCGGGTCTGTATTGCGGGTCGATGCTGCGGGTCTGTATTGCGGGTCGATGCTGCGGGTCTGTATTGCGGGTCGATGCTGCGGGTCGGTATTGCGGGTCTGTATTGCGGGTCGATGCTGCGGGTCTGTATTGCGGGTCGATGCTGCGGGTCTGTATTGCGGGTCGATGATGCGGGTCTGTATTGCAGGTCGATGCTGCGGGTCTGTATTGCAGGTCGATGCTGCGGGTCTGTATTGCGGGTCGATGCTGCGGGTCTGTATTGCGGGTCGATGCTGCGGGTCTGTATTGCGGGTCGATGCTTCGGGTCGGTATTGTGGGTTGACGCTGCGGATCGATGTTGCGGGTCACTGACTATCGGACGTGGTAGTTTGGTGACTGGGACACGTGGTTGGCACTCGGGGGTTATTACGTCACACGTTCTAGCTGTCTGATACATTATTATTAGAACTGCTTGACCACGTTTGTATCTGGGGATAAATGGCGCGGTAGGAGGAGGACGATGATGTGGCGTCTGCTGCCTGTATGTGCCCTCTGTTCCCTCAGTAGCGGGGTGGTCCGGGGTTCAGGCCTCCGCAGGGTTGTACTGCGCGTCGTCTGCAGCGCCCCCTCTTACTACTTCTATTTCGGATGGTCGGGAATGTCGTCCGGCTGGAGGCTTCTTGGAGCGACGCCTGATATTTGGGGAGACATTTCAGGGATAATATTTATTCTTGATGACCCCACGACTGTCGGATGAGACGGGATTAAGACTTGGCCCTCGGCCCAGGCTGCATATTCTGGGTTCTTCACGACTTCTGTCAGCAGCTGAGCCTTGAATAACCTGGAGATGACGGCGCGCTGAGACAGATGGAGGAGGCTCGGGCCTGACGCTATAGATGACGGCGCGCTGAGACAGGTGGAGGAGGCTCGGGCCTGACGCTATAGATGACGGCGCGCTGAGACAGATGGAGGAGGCTCGGGCCTGACGCTATAGATGACGGCGCGCTGAGACAGGTGGAGGAGGCTCGGGCCTGACGCTATAGATGACGGCGCGCTGAGACAGGTGGAGGAGGCTCGGGCCTGACGCTATAGATGACGGCGCGCTGAGACAGGTGGAGGAGGCTCGGGCCTGACGCTATAGATGACGGCGCGCTGAGACAGATGGAGGAGGCTCGGGCCTGACGCTATAGATGACGGCAGCACAGACAGATGGAGGAGGTTCGGGCCTGACGCTATAGATGACGGCAGCACTGAGACAGGTGGAGGAGGCTCGGGCCTGACGCTATAGATGACGGCGCGCTGAGACAGATGGAGGAGGCTCGGGCCTGACGCTATAGATGACGGCAGCACTGAGACAGGTGGAGGAGGCTCGGGCCTGACGCTATAGATGACGGCAGCACTGAGACAGGTGGAGGAGGCTCGAGCCTGACGCTATAGATGACGGCGCGCTGAGACAGGTGGAGGAGGCTCGGGCCTGACGCTATAGATGACGGCGCGCTGAGACCGGTGGAGGAGGCTCGGGCCTGACGCTATAGATGACGGCGCGCTGAGACAGATGGAGGAGGCTCGGGCCTGACGCTATAGATGACGGCGCGCTGAGACAGATGGAGGAGGCTCGGGCCTGACGCTATAGATGACGGCAGCACTGAGACAGGTGGAGGAGGCTCGGGCCTGACGCTATAGATGACGGCGCGCTGAGACAGATGGAGGAGGCTCGGGCCTGACGCTATAGATGACGGCGCGCTGAGACAGATGGAGGAGGCTCGGGCCTGACGCTATAGATGACGGCAGCACAGACAGATGGAGTAGGCACGGACCTGACGCTATAGATGACGGTGCGCTGAGACAGATGGAGGAGGCTCGGGCCTGACGCTATAGATGACGGCGCGCTGAGACAGGTGGAGGAGGCTCGGGCCTGACGCTATAGATGACGGCAGCACTGAGACAGGTGGAGGAGGCTCGGGCCTGACGCTATAGATGACGGCGCGTTGAGACAGGTGGAGGAGGCTCGGGCCTGACGCTATAGATGACGGCGCGCTGAGACAGGTGGAGGAGGCTCGGGCCTGACGCTATAGATGACGGCAGCACTGAGACAGGTGGAGGAGGCTCGGGCCTGACGCTATAGATGACGGCGCGCTGAGACAGATGGAGGAGGCTCGGGCCTGACGCTATAGATGACGGCGCGCTGAGACAGATGGAGGAGGCTCGGGCCTGACGCTATAGATGACGGCAGCACAGACAGATGGAGGAGGCTCGGGCCTGACGCTATAGATGACGGCGCGCTGAGACAGATGGAGGAGGCTCGGGCCTGACGCTATAGATGACGGCGCGCTGAGACAGGTGGAGGAGGCTCGGGCCTGACGCTATAGATGACGGCAGCACTGAGACAGGTGGAGGAGGCTCGGGCCTGACGCTATAGATGACGGCGCGCTGAGACAGGTGGAGGAGGCTCGGGCCTGACGCTATAGATGACGGCGCGCTGAGACAGGTGGAGGAGGCTCGGGCCTGACGCTATAGATGACGGCGAGCTGAGACAGATGGAGGAGGCTCGGGCCTGACGCTATAGATGACGGCGCGCTGAGACAGGTGGAGGAGGCTCGGGCCTGACGCTATAGATGACGGCGCGCTGAGACAGATGGAGGAGGCTCGGGCCTGACGCTATAGATGACGGCGCGCTGAGACAGATGGAGGAGGCTCGGGCCTGACGCTATTAATGACGGCAGCACAGACAGATGGAGGAGGTTCGGGCCTGACGCTATTGATGACGGCGCGCTGAGACAGGTGGAGGAGGCTCGGGCCTGACGCTATAGATGACGGCGCGCTGAGACAGATGGAGGAGGCTCGGGCCTGACGCTATTAATGACGGCAGCACAGACAGATGGAGGAGGTTCGGGCCTGACGCTATAGATGACGGCGCGCTGAGACAGATGGAGGAGGCTCGGGCCTGACGCTATAGATGACGGCGCGCTGAGACAGGTGGAGGAGGCTCGGGCCTGACGCTATAGATGACGGCAGCACAGACAGATGGAGGAGGTTCGGGCCTGACGCTATAGATGACGGCGCGCTGAGACAGGTGGAGGAGGCTCGGGCCTGACGCTATAGATGACGGCGCGCTGAGACAGGTGGAGGAGGTTCGGGCCTGACGCTATAGATGACGGCGCGCTGAGACAGATGGAGGAGGCTCGGGCCTGACGCTATAGATGACGGCGCGCTGAGACAGATGGAGGAGGCTCGGGCCTGACGCTATAGATGACGGCGCACTGAGACAGGTGGAGGAGGCTCGGGCCTGACGCTATTGATGACGGCGCGCTGAGACAGGTGGAGGAGTCTCGGGCCTGACGCTATAGATGACGGTGCGCTGAGACAGGTGGAGGAGGCTCGGGCCTGACGCTATAGATGACGGCGCGCTGAGACAGGTGGAGGAGGCTCGGGCCTGACGCTATAGATGACGGCGCGCTGAGACAGGTGGAGGAGGCTCGGGCCTGACGCTATAGATGACGGCGCGCTGAGACTGGTGGAGGAGGCTCGGGCCTGACGCTATAGATGACGGCGCGCTGAGACAGGTGGAGGAGGCTCGGGCCTGACGCTATAGATGACGGCGCGCTAAGGCAGGTGGAGGAGACTCGGGCCTGACGCTATAGATGACGGCGCGCTGAGACAGATGGAGGAGGCTCGGGCCTGACGCTATAGATGACGGCGCGCTAAGGCAGGTGGAGGAGACTCGGGCCTGACGCTATAGATGACGGCGCGCTGAGATGGAGGAGGCTCGGGCCTGACGCTATAGATGACGGCGCGCTGAGACAGGTGGAGGAGGCTCGGGCCTGACGCTATAGATGACGGCAGCACTGAGACAGGTGGAGGAGGCTCGGGCCTGACGCTATAGATGACGGTGCGCTCCTCGTCCTGCGTCAGTCCCCTCTGTATGATTATAGGGAGGACTAGTCCCGTCCGCCTGTGTGTGGACTGTAGACGCTGGGTTATCACACGCTCATTACACTGCCCGGTGCCCGTGTCACAGATTCCTTCCTAAACTGGCGTGTGAGAACCCGCTCGCTCCTTACATTGTGTGGACCGTACGATGTATGGAAAGTCCTGGGACTCGGACCAGTCACTATCATGATGTTGCATTATTAATGGCGCGGTGCCAGCGGAGTGTCTAGGAAGCGTGTGCCCGGCACCGGTGTGGGGTACTGTCTGACGACGTGCGCACCTCTCCTATACTGCCCCGCGATCTATACAAGAAAATCATCAATGGTTTATAAAAAAAAAAGTCATTAAAGGATCTTTTCCCGCCACAATCATCCCAGAAATCTCATCCCGGCGTCGTCCTGTTATCTCCGGACGTCTCTACTCTGCTGACCAGGGCCGCCATGACACACTGGGTTAGTCACCCATCTTTCCACAGATCCAGAATGTCCCTATCTGTTCTCGTCAGATAAGGTTGGCGTCTTTTTCTGGGGGGGTCTATGATTTCTCTTCGTATTGTATGGCGCTCGTTTCCACGTGTACGGAGTGAATGCGGCTGTCTGGCCTTCCTCCAGAAACGTCGACAGAGATATTGTCACCGCCAAACGTGTGTAAAACCAATCCAGCCATATTGTGTGCGCTGACGGCTTTCTGGATTGATCGCCTCCTCGGGTGGAGGAGATTACACAGGTCTGGCGGTTTCTTGTGACACCGTCTTCGGGAGCGGAGATTCCCTGGAGGTCGCGGACTCTCCTGTCGCGGCGGCGTCCCTGGATTTTGCGGGAGGTGAGGAGTTTCCTGCTGTTTTGTCACACATCACTGCGCCCGTCCTGATTCTTCTCTACAGCCTGGAATAGTCGGCTCAGAAGTCAGTAGATTCCATCTCTCTAATGGATCAGAGCTGCAGTATAAATCATGGGGGCATATAGAGCAGACCCTGTGATAAGACAGGGGGTCGGTTTCAGACTACGCAGTGACCAAAAACGTCAGGCGAAAACAGCTCCTGATTTTCAGACGTTTTTGTAGCAACTCACGTTTTTCGCTGCGTATTTTACGGACGTTATTGGAGCGGTTTTTCAATGGGGTCAATGAATAACGGCTCCAAAAACCGCCAAAGAAGTGACCGGCATGTAATGTATATAAATGACCCCCGCGTGATGGAGGAGACCCCCCCGCATGATGGAGGAGACCCCCCCGCGTGACGGATTAGACCCCCCCCGGGTGACGGAGGAGACCCCCCCCCCGGGTGACGGAGGAGACCCCCCGCAGGGTCCGAGCGGTGGATTGTTGGCGCAGAGGTCGTCTGATACAGGACTGGCACCACCTTAGTCGGGGTCCTTGTGTCTTCAACCTCTTTACACGTGCAGATAAATTGGGAAAAACAAGTGACGATCGACCCCATGGCGAATCCTCAGCGTTGGGAGGACATGTAGGTGCGCGGAGCAGTAAGCGGATGTAGGCTCAGAATCTCTCCGGCTCCTGTGATCGCTCGTCTCATCTGATAACCTTTAGCGATGTCTGGTTCTCACTGATCGTGCGATCGCTGCTCGTTCTCACACTGCACAATGATGGGGAACTTCTACTCCATCTTACAATTTCACATGATAACATGATGTAGACGTGGTGGAGCGCAGATGTGGGACGTGGTGGAGCGCCCTCCCTCATACAACAATCTCCACCATAACGTCACACAAGTTATATGGTGCGGGAGATCCTGGGACAATGTCCTGACGTGTCGTGCCGTTTCTTGTACGCAGCCAGCGGAGGTTGTTTGCACAGCGGTTTATGGGAAGTCATTGTGTCACGTTGTTTGCTGAACTCCCAGTAATATCACTGTGTACATGAACCTTCCCAGACACCAGCAAGCGGACTACAAGATTATACTACATGTTACTGCATACAAGGTGTCTGATCACAGTGTCATTATATTATATATCAGTGATGTCAGTAACAGGGGGCGGGGCTGTGACAACCTCTCACACATGATATACAGGCTGGTTGTCAGTAGTAATAGATGAATAGCGGTTACTGTATATAAGATGTGTGGATCTCATGTCTGATCACAGTGTCATTATATTATATATCAGTGATGTCAGTAACAGGGGGCGGGGCTGTGACAACCTCTCACACATGATATACAGGCTGGTTGTCAGTAGTAATAGATGAATAGCTGTGACTGTATATAAGGTGTGTGGATCTCATGTCTGATCACATGTAATTATATTATATATCAGTGATGTCAGTAACAGGGGGCGGGGCTGTGACAACCTCACACATGATATACAGGCTGGTTGTCAGTAGTAATAGATGAATAGCTGTGACTGTATATAAGATGTGTGGATCTCATGTCTGATCACAATGTAATTATATTATATATCAGTGATGTCAGTAACAGGGGGCGGGGCTGTGACAACCTCTCACACATGATATACAGGCTGGTTGTCAGTAGTAATAGATGAATAGCTGTGACTGTATATAAGATGTGTGGATCTCATGTCTGATCACATGTAATTATATTATATATCAGTGATGTCAGTAACAGGGGGCGGAGCTGTGACAACCTCTCACACATGATGTACAGGCTGGTTGTCAGTAGTAATAGATGAATAGCTGTGACTGTATATAAGATGTGTGGATCTCATGTCTGATCACATGTAATTATATTATATATCAGTGATGTCAGTAACAGGGGGCGGGGCTGTGACAACCTCTCACACATGGTATACAGGCTGGTTGTCAGTAGTAATATATGAATAGCTGTTACTGTATATAAGATGTGTGGATCTCATGTCTGATCACAGTGTAATTATATTATATATCAGTGATGTCAGTAACAGGGGGCGGGGCTGTGACAACCTCTCACACATGATATACGGACTGGTTGTCAGTAGTAATAGATGAATAGCTGTGACTGTATATAAGATGTGTGGATCTCATGTCTGATCACAGTGTAATTATATTATATATCAGTGATGTCAGTAACAGGGGGCGGGGCTGTGACAACCTCTCACACATGATATGCAGGCTGGTTGTCAGTAGTAATAGATGAATAGCTGTGACTGTATATAAGGTGTGTGGATCTCATGTCTGATCACATGTAATTATATTATATATCAGTGATGTCAGTAACAGGGGGCGGAGCTGTGACAACCTCTCACACATGATGTACAGGCTGGTTGTCAGTAGTAATAGATGAATAGCTGTGACTGTATATAAGATGTGTGGATCTCATGTCTGATCACATGTAATTATATTATATATCAGTGATGTCAGTAACAGGGGGCGGGGCTGTGACAACCTCTCACACATGATATACAGGCTGGTTGTCAGTAGTAATAGATGAATAGCTGTGACTGTATATAAGGTGTGTGGATCTCATGTCTGATCACATGTAATTATATTATATATCAGTGATGTCAGTAACAGGGGGCGGGGCTGTGACAACCTCACACATGATATACAGGCTGGTTGTCAGTAGTAATAGATGAATAGCTGTGACTGTATATAAGATGTGTGGATCTCATGTCTGATCACAATGTAATTATATTATATATCAGTGATGTCAGTAACAGGGGGCGGAGCTGTGACAACCTCTCACACATGATATACAGGCTGGTTGTCAGTAGTAATAGATGAATAGCTGTTATTGACCATCGAGCGCGGAGTCGCAGTAAATAACATTGTGGATAGAAATGATTGATCAGATTGATCGCTGTCTCTGGATTGAATGTTGCGGGGTCGGGACACGTTGGCAACGTCCAGATACTGAACTTGTAGCCGAACAGACAGGATCACTAAGAAGTGGCGCTGACGTTCCGCCGTGTGTTCCTGGGATCGGTCGCTGCGGCCGGCGGTGCAGTATGGACGTTGCCCTCGGCGATCCCTCGGTTTCGTATAATTATCAGGGCGGAGCTGTACGTGATCGTCTGTGTCCTGCCCTGTGGATTGCGCCGCCTCCATCGTGGCCGGCGCGGCGCTGTAACGTCATCGCTCCTGTCACTTGTTTACTCAGCGATTAGTTTCTGAGATTTCATCAGCAGAATTGTTAATGGCGCAAATTACAAATGTCGATATTGGTTCAGCCGTGTGACTATTAACCCCTTCAGCTGTCCTGATCCGCTGCGGCAGGGTCTGGTGCGTTTCTTTATCATGGGGGGGGGGGGGTGTAGCATTCCTGTATGAGGACACAAGCCAGATGTCTTTCCAGAATAAACAGCGCCGGCAGTGGCGTCTATCGCTGCGTTCACTCCACACACCAGGAACAGTCGTAATTATTCTCCAGCATTAATCACCGGTCTCCTCCTGATATATTGTTACCTGCCGGCCCGGTGACCCACATGAGGGTGAACACCCCCCTCCGGAGGTAGCAGGATCTCAGGCCTGGTGACCCACATGAGGGTGAACACCCCCCTCCGGAGGTAGCAGGATCTCAGGCCTGGTGACCCACATGAGGGTGAACACCCCCCTCCGGAGGTAGCAGGATCTCAGGCCTGGTGACCCACATGAGGGTGAACACCCCCCTCCGGAGGTAGCAGGATCTCAGGCCCGGTGACCCACATGAGGGTGAACACCCCCCTCCGGAGGTAGCAGGATCTCAGGCCCGGTGACCCACATGAGGGTGAACACCCCCCTCCGGAGGTAGCAGGATCTCAGGCCCGGTGACCCACATGAGGGTGAACACCCCCCTCCGGAGGTAGCAGGATCTCAGGCCCGGTGACCCACATGAGGGTGAACACCCCCCTCCGGAGGTAGCAGGATCTCAGGCCCCGTGTGCTTTCTTTTCTCTCTGCACACCGTTCGCCGCCTCTCCGCAGACCGTTCGCCGCCTCTCCGCAGACCGTTCGCCGCCTCTCCGCAGACCGTTCGCCGCCTCTCCGCAGACCGTTCGCCGCCTCTCCGCAGACCGTTCGCCGCCTCTCCGCAGACCGTTCGCCGCCTCTTCGCAGACCGTTCGCAGTCTCTCCGCAGACCCTTCGCCGCCTCTTCGCAGACCGTTCGCAGTCTCTCCGCAGACCCTTCGCCGTCTCTCCGCAGACCCTTCCCCGTCTCTCCGCAGACCCTTCCCCGTCTCTCCGCAGGCCCTTCCCCACCTCTCCGCAGGCCCTTCCCCGTCTCTCCGCAGGCCCTTCCACGTCTCTCCGCAGGCCCTTCCCCGTCTCTCCGCAGGCCCTTCGCCGGCTCTCGGCTAACCGGTCTGGATGGGATAATGCAGACGGTCAGTATAGAACATGTATCCAGTACACATGTATATGAACAGTCTATCCTCTCCTGGTGATATGGGCCCGCAGTGGCATCTTCTCAGGTCTGTGTGTAATAAGCCAGCGGAGTCCTGTCTCCTCTTATAATAGTCTAGGAAGCCATAGATCCGCTACATCCCCCGCTCTGTGTTATCACTGTAATGGGGAGGGGTCCACGTTTTAGGAGTATATAGTGTGTCCGTGTCCCCCTCCACCCCCCCATAGATTCTTTGCCTTCCTGACCCCTCATAATTCCGGAGGCAGAAGTGTGGGAAATGTTACGGCATGTGTGGGAGAACGGGGACGTGGTCTCTGGTTAGTGTTATCTTTTCTGTCCGCCTCCTCTGTAGTGATGTTTTTCTTCGTGCTTTGCGCCCCTCTGCCTGGCGCTGTGCTTACATCCCTTAACCTTTGCTGACATTTAGGGTCTCCTGGGTTTGATATAATTATTTTTGGGTTGCAGATAATTGTTCAGTTCCCATCCCGCTTCTCACTATAGTAAAGTGCGGACATGAATCGATTGTGTAAATCCAGCGAGCCTCGTCTGCCCAGCTACACAGCAGCCAATAGGAGGAGAGCAGCACGGGGACGGTGGCTCTATACGCAGAAGTGACATCTGCCCAAAATGAGGGCGGCGACAATGTCCTGGCAGGAGCCCCCGGTCACTATCCTGACCCGTCCGCCACGTGCACGAGCTCTGCTATAGCAGATCCACCCACTCCCCGTTATCTGCTTCTTACTACAATTCTCACGTTTCCGCTGCTTTAAATAATGATTTCCTGTATATAGATGGCTGTGTCATCGTCTGAAGGCTCCTCCCCCTTGGCCGGGGTCTGTTACGCGGATAGGCCGGGGTCTGTTACGCGGATAGGCCGGGGTCTGTTACGCGGATAGGCCGGGGTCTGTTACTCCGGTAGGCCGGGGTCTGTTACTCCGGTAGGCCGGGGTCTGTTACTCCGGTAGGCCGGGGTCTGTTACTCCGGTAGGCCGGGGTCTGTTACTCCGGTAGGCCGGGGTCTGTTACGCGGATAGGCCGGGGTCTGTTACTCCGGTAGGCCGGGGTCTGTTACTCCGGTAGGCCGGGGTCTGTTACTCCGGTAGGCCGGGGTCTGTTACTCCGGTAGGCCGGGGTCTGTTACTCCGGTAGGCCGGGGTCTGTTACTCCGGTAGGCCGGGGTCTGTTACTCCGGTAGGCCGGGGTCTGTTACTCCGGTAGGCCGGGGTCTGTTACGCCGGTAGGCCGGGGTCTGTTACGCCGGTAGGCCGGGGTCTGTTACGCCGGTAGGCCGGGGTCTGTTACGCCGGTAGGCCGGGGTCTGTTACGCGGATAGGCCGGGGTCTGTTACGCGGATAGGCCGGGGTCTGTTACTCCGGTAGGCCGGGGTCTGTTACTCCGGTAGGCCGGGGTCTGTTACTCCGGTAGGCCGGGGTCTGTTACTCCGGTAGGCCGGGGTCTGTTACTCCGGTAGGCCGGGGTCTGTTACTCCGGTAGGCCGGGGTCTGTTACTCCGGTAGGCCGGGGTCTGTTACTCCGGTAGGCCGGGGTCTGTTACTCCGGTAGGCCGGGGTCTGTTACTCCGGTAGGCCGGGGTCTGTTACTCCGGTAGGCCGGGGTCTGTTACTCCGGTAGGCCGGGGTCTGTTACTCCGGTAGGCCGGAGTCTGTTACTCCGGTAGGCCGGGGTCTGTTACTCCGGTAGGCCGGGGTCTGTTACTCCGGTAGGCCGGGGTCCGTTACGCGGATAAGCCGTTCACAGTTCAGCATCCCGCTTTAACCCTTTGTCTACCAGGGTATGCTTTGTCAGGTTCTGGAATGAGGGCGGAAAAAGTGAACACAAAAGGATTAAATGGTTTTGATGCTTGGTGGTATTATAGTGTCTCTTCACTAAGAAATTATATTACTGACCACTGGGGGCGCTGTCCTGCTGCCTCCTCACTAAGATCTTCTATTACTGACCACTGGGGGCGCTGTCCTGCTGCCTCCTCACTAAGATCTTCTATTACTGACCACTGGGGGCGCTGTCCTGCTGTCTCCTCACTAAGATCTTCTATTACTGACCACTGGGGGCGCTGTCCTCCTGCCTCCTCACTAAGATATTACATTACTGTAAGGGCCGGGTAATGTCTCTGATTTCGGGGGGATGATCTCGTTCCCCGCTGGTTGGGGTCTCGTGGGTGTCCTCCGCTCATGCTTCGTCTTCTACCTCCTCTCCCGGCATTCGCAGGATTTAACACTTTCATTGCTGGAACCTCGTTAATAGAATACGCGGACTGAATCTCTGTCGTGCGGATATTTTTTCCGTTTACCTCTTGCGCCGCGTCCGTCTGCTGCGTCTTGTGATGCCGTCCTCGGGGGGGCCACACTACTTGTTTATGAAGGTTAATGACACGTGTCTGCGCCGGACTCCATGTTGCGGAGTATAATATGCGGCTCCTCTGGGCATCGCGTGTATTTTTGTCTGGAATCGTTACTCGGCGTCAGGTGATTGCTGTAAATATGTCACTTCATACAGTGGCGGCGCGGGACGGTATAAGAGGTTTTCCGCACGCGGGAAGGTCGCGGTCATTTAGCCGCCTGGTCACTGATCGGTTCTGCTGATGTTTACGTCTCCTGCGGTCAGTGAAGAGGCCGCCATCTTGTCCTGAAATCAAGGCCAGGATTAAGTGTTTCTCATATTTGTAATCTAGGGGGCAGTACAATCATAGACGAGGGGTATACAGTAATATGTCTAAGCAAGTGCGGCTGAGAGGGGACGCTGGGGGAGGGGAACGTCCCGGGAAATGTCACAGTAATTGATCAATGAAATTGCTTCCCAGCACAACTGGTGGCGGCCGCTACGTGAACTAAATGAGATCCGAACTCCAGGCGCCAATGCTGAGGGACAGCAGAGACCGGAGGACGGTTCTTATATAGTCATTGTGCCCCCCCATACACAGACTCCGCTGCCCACCACCGCTCAGCAGGTTCCCTGCCCAGTGTATAAGTCAAATGGAAGAGACCTTTATCAGGAACGTAGCGCCGGCGGAGGAGGCAGCAAAGACCCGGCAGTGGAGGCAGCGTAGCCCTAGCGGGAGGCAGGGTATAGTTGGCGGGAGGCATGGTATAGTTGGCGGGAGGCAGGGTATAGTTGGCGGGAGGCAGCGTAGCCCCGGCAGGAGGCAGGGTATAGTCGGTGGGAGGCAGCGTAGGCCCGGCAGGAGGCAGGGTATAGTTGGCGGCAGGCAGGGTATAGTTGGCGGCAGGCAGGGTATAGTTGGCGGCAGGCAGGGTATAGTCGGCGGGAGGCAGGGTATAGTCGGCGGGAGGCAGGGTATAGTCGGCGGGAGGCAGGGTATAGTCGGCGGCAGGCAGGGTATAGTCGGCGGCAGGCAGGGTATAGTCGGCGGCAGGCAGGGTATAGTCGGCGGCAGGCAGGGTATAGTCGGCGGCAGGCAGGGTATAGTCGGCGGCAGGCAGGGTATAGTCGGCGGGAGGCAGGGTATAGTTGGTGGGAGGCAGCGCAGCGCCGGGGGGAGGCAGGGTATAGTTGGTGGGAGGCAGCGTAGGCCCGGCGGGGGAGGCAGGGTATAGTCGGTGGGAGGCAGTGCCGGCGGGAGGCAGTGTAGACCCGGCGGGGGAGGCAGGGTATAGTTGGCGGGAGGCAGCGTAGGCCCGGCGGGGGAGGCAGGGTATAGTTGGCGGGAGGCAGCGTAGGCCCGGCGGGGGAGGCAGGGTATAGTCGGTGGGAGGCAGTGCCGGCGGGAGGCAGGGTATAGTTGGTGGGAGGCAGCGCAGCGCCGGGGGGAGGCAGGGTATAGTTGGTGGGAGGCAGCACAGCGCCGGGGGGAGGCAGGGTATAGTTGGCGGGAGGCAGCGTAGGCCCGGCGGGGGAGGCAGGGTATAGTCGGTGGGAGGCAGTGCCGGCGGGAGGCAGGGTATAGTTGGTGGGAGGCAGCGCAGCGCCGGGGGGAGGCAGGGTATAGTTGGTGGGAGGCAGCACAGCGCCGGGGGGAGGCAGGGTATAGTTGGTGGGAGGCAGCGTAGGCCCGGCGGGGGAGGCAGGGTATAGTCGGTGGGAGGCAGTGCCGGCGGGAGGCAGTGTAGACCCGGCGGGGGAGGCAGGGTATAGTTGGCGGGAGGCAGCGTAGGCCCGGCGGGGGAGGCAGGGTATAGTTGGCGGGAGGCAGCGTAGGCCCGGCAGGAGGCAGGGTATAGTTGGCGGCAGGCAGGGTATAGTTGGCGGCAGGCAGGGTATAGTTGGCGGCAGGCAGGGTATAGTTGGCGGCAGGCAGGGTATAGTTGGCGGCAGGCAGGGTATAGTTGGCGGCAGGCAGGGTATAGTTGGCGGGAGGCAGTGTAGGCCCGGCGGGGGAGGCAGGGTATAGTTGGCGGGAGGCAGCGTAGGCCCGGCGGGGGAGGCAGGGTATAGTTGGTGGGAGGCAGCGCAGCGCCGGGGGGAGGCAGGGTATAGTCGGTGGGAGGCAGCGCAGGCCCGGCGGGGGAGGCAGGGTATAGTTGGTGGGAGGCAGCGTAGGCCCGGCGGGGGAGGCAGGGTATAGTTGGTGGGAGGCAGCGTAGGCCCGGCGGGGGAGGCAGCTGCGCTTCGGCATGACACTGTGTAATATAATGACGTTACTGTGGGGGGACGCGCTGATAAACCTTCCTCGTCATTGCTTTGCGCCCGTGCATTGCTGACATGGCGAGCAGTTTGACACCACGGCTCGGGCTCAGGACTCCAGGGAGGGGACGTGGCAGACGTGTAATTATCCTGTTATGAGGTGCGGAGGATGATGAGGCTGAACCTCTGCTCTTCTCTCCGCAGGTCACATCTAATGCCGAGGCTGAAGGAATCGCGCTCCCACGAGTCTTTGCTTAGTCCCAGCAGTGCGGTTGAAGCTCTTGATCTCAGCATGGAGGAAGAGGTGGTGATCAAACCCGTCCACAGCAGCATCCTGGGCCAGGACTTCTGCTTCGAGGTAAGGGTGGTGGTCCCCGTTATCCCGTCACATGCCGGTCCCGCGCACTCATCTGACACTTCCCATAGACATTGCTCAGGTGGCAGATCCTCAGACGGTGTTCACATTACTCCTCGCCCCAGGACAGGGTGTACGGATAGAGACAGACACCCCCAGACCCCTGGTGACCCCCCGCCGTGTCGTACACAGATTTATGTTTTCCCTGATTGACAGTCTCCAGGTGACGTGTGCTCACATTATTATATTGTTATAATCTCGCTGGTTGGCACTGCCCTCTTACATGGGGCGCTGTGCTGGCCGGTTGGCGCTGCCCTCTTACATGGGGCGCTGTGCTGGCCGGTTGGCGCTGCCCTCTTACATGGGGCGCTGTGCTGGTTGGTTGGCGCTGCCCTCTTACATGGGGCGCTGTGCTGGCCGGTTGGCGCTGCCCTCTTACATGGGGCGCTGTGCTGGCCGGTTGGCGCTGCCCTCTTACATGGGGCGCTGTGCTGGTTGGTTGGCGCTGCCCTCTTACATGGGCCGCTGTGCTGGCCGGTTGGCGCTGCCCTCTTACATGGGGCGCTGTGCTGGCCGGTTGGCGCTGCCCTCTTACATGGGGCGCTGTGCTGGTTGGTTGGCGCTGCCCTCTTACATGGGGCGCTGTGCTGGCCGGTTGGCGCTGCCCTCTTACATGGGGCGCTGTGCTGGCCGGTTGGCGCTGCCCTCTTACATGGGGCGCTGTGCTGGCCGGTTGGCGCTGCCCTCTTACATGGGGCGCTGTGCTGGCCGGTTGGCGCTGCCCTCTTACATGGGGCGTTGTGCTGGCCGGTTGGCGCTGGTCCACGTGCTTGTTAGTGTTTGTCCTGCGGAGATGTGTTGGAACAATGCGGTCATGTCCCGGCCCTTCCTCAGCGTGCGTATCTGGCATATTGTACAGCGAGTGATGGGATGGCACAGCCTGGCATTCTGCCAATCGCCAGCCGGGAGCCACATTCTCCTTATTACAATACCGGGCTGCCTGATCAATGCGGCCGTCACTGATGCCAACGTGCGGCCGTAGTCACCGCAGCAATGGAAGCAAAAACCAACCAGAGCTCCTCGGAGGACGCGGCGCACGTACATGTCTGTGCGGAGGAGGGGCAGCGCCAGCATGACGGCTCAGGAATCAGGCAGAGAGACTGAGCGCCATCACCATCCGGGACGGGCGGCTACATGGGCATCAGACTGCAAACATACAAGACCATATCCTACACCCACATGTAGCAGAGTGCAGGCAGCGATGATCAGCTCCATACACAGCAGCGGTACAGACCAGTCCTCACCACAAGAGCTTACAATCTATAAAGAATAGACCATAGACACGAGGTCAGGGAGTAGAGTAAGCGCGCTATTGTTCTATGTTATCAGCAGCCAGCTGGCTATGGTAGAATGTGGTAATCGGAGGGTTTCATCCAGTTCATTGTATTATCCAGAAGGGACGGCGGTCCCGGGGACTGATCCCGTCTTCTTTCTTGCAGGTCACGGCATCGTCCGGCAGTAAATGTTTCTCGTGTCGCTCAGCAGCTGAACGGGATAAATGGATGGAGAACCTGCGCCGCGCTGTTCATCCGAATAAGGTACGGGAAGCAATGGCGGCCGGGGGAGGGGGCACACAGTGAGATAGTACCCCCTCCGTAATCCTGATAATCCTACCAGACCATACTGAATACTCGCACACTGGATTATATTGTCAGATCTGTAGCCCCAGCTGGAAATTATCTGCCCCTGTGCCCTCATACTGCAATGTCTGCCCCTGTGCCCTCATACTGCCATATCTGCCCCTGTGCCCTCATACATCCATATCTGCCCCTGTGCCCTCATACCACCATATCTGCCCCTGTGCCCTCATACCTCCATATCTGCCCCTGTGCCCTCATACCACCATATCTGCCCCTGTGCCCTCATACCACCATATCTGCCCCTGTGCCCTCATACCACCATATCTGCCCCTGTGCCCTCATACTGCCATATCTGCCCCTGTGCCCTCATACCACCATATCTGCCCCTGTGCCCTCATACCACCATATCTGCCCATGTGCCCTCATACTGCCATATCTGCCCCTGTGCCCTCATACCTCCATATCTGCCCCTGTGCCCTCATACTGCCATATCTGCCCCTGTGCCCTCATACCTCCATATCTGCCCCTGTGCCCTCATACCACCATATCTGCCCCTGTGCCCTCATACCTCCATATCTGCCCCTGTGCCCTCATACTGCCATATCTGCCCCTGTGCCCTCATACCACCATATCTGCCCCTGTGCCCTCATACTGCCATATCTGCCCCTGTGCCCTCATACTGCCATATCTGCCCCTGTGCCCTCATACCGCCATATCTGCCCCTGTGCCCTCATACCTCCATATCTGCCCCTGTGCCCTCATACCACCATATCTGGCCCTGTGCCCTCATACCGCCATATCTGCCCCTGTGCCCTCATACCTCCATATCTGCCCCTGTGCCCTCATACCGCCATATCTGCCCCAGTGCCCTCATACTGCCATATCTGCCCCTGTGCCCTCATACCACCATATCTGCCCCTGTGCCCTCATACTGCCATATCTGCCCCTGTGCCCTCATACTGCCATATCTGCCCCTGTGCCCTCATACCGCCATATCTGCCCCTGTGCCCTCATACCTCCATATCTGCCCCTGTGCCCTCATACCACCATATCTGGCCCTGTGCCCTCATACCGCCATATCTGCCCCTGTGCCCTCATACCTCCATATCTGCCCCTGTGCCCTCATACCGCCATATCTGCCCCAGTGCCCTCATACTGCCATATCTGCCCCTGTGCCCTCATACCACCATATCTGCCCCTGTGCCCTCATACCTCCATATCTGCCCCTGTGCCCTCATACCTCCATATCTGCCCCTGTGCCCTCATACCTCCATATCTGCCCCTGTGCCCTCATACCTCCATATCTGCCCCTGTGCCCTCGTACCTCCATATCTGCCCCTGTGCCCTCGTACCACCTATCACATGTAGCACCCCCCGTTGTTCTCAGCACTTCTGCTAGGTTTACGGCAGGCAGCGAAGTGCAATAATAACCAATATGGCGGCTTTATAGGTGACGGGGGGGGGGGGCAGGTACGTGTTCTATAGGCTCCCGTCCTCTTCCAGGGGGTCCCGGTCTGTTCCCTGGGACACTTTTCTGCTGATAGTCCCCGGTCTCCGGCTTCAGAGCAGGAATCTGAGTATCTCTCTGTCACCTGCAGGATAACAGCCGTCGGATGGAGAACATGCTGAAGTTGTGGATTATTGAGGCCAAGGACCTGCCGGCCAAGAAGAAGTATCTGTGCGAGTTGTTTCTGGACGATGTTCTTTACGCACGAACGACCTGCAAACTAAAAACGGACAACGTCTTCTGGGGCGAGCACTTCGAGTTCAACAACCTCCCGCCCCTGAGGAGCATCGCGGTGCACTTATACAAAGAGACGGAGAAGAAGAAGAAGAAGGACAAGAACAACTACGTGGGCCTGGTGAACATCCCGGTGGCAGCGGTGACCGGCCGGCAGTTCGTGGAGAAGTGGTATCCGGTGGTGTCCACAAACACCAGCAAAGGCAAGTCCATGGGCCCCATGATCCGCATGAAGAGCCGCCACCAGAGCATCAACATCCTGCCCATGGAGCTGTACAAGGAGTTCGCCGAGTACATCACCAACAACTACATGGTGCTGTGCTCCAGCCTGGAGGGCGTCCTGAGCGTCAAGAACAAGGAGGAGATGGCGTCAGCGCTCGTCCACATCCTGCAGAGCACCGGCAAGGCCAAGGTAAGTACCAGCGCACAATGCATGCCACTCCACCTGCACACACTCTGATCGGATGGTGAGGGGAGTGATGCTGTCCTGTGTAAACCGCACCTAGAAGGGCCACCTGCAGGATATATCATTGTATCTGTCAGGAGGTGGAGGAGCGATGTTCTGCAGATCTGTAGAGAGGTCAGTGGTGTAATAATCTGCAGGATATATCACTATGTATCTGTCAGGAGGTGGAGGAGCGATGTTCTGCAGATCTGTAGAGAGGTCAGTGGTGTAATAATCTGCAGGATATATCACTATGTATCTGTCAGGAGGTAGAGGAGCAATGTTCTGCAGATCTGTAGAGAGGTCAGTGGTGTAATAATCTGCAGGATATATCATTATGTATCTGTCAGGAGGTAGAGGAGCGATGTTCTGCAGATCTGTAGAGAGGTCAGTGGTGTAATAATCTGCAGGATATATCACTATGTATCTGTCAGGAGGTAGAGGAGCAATGTTCTGCAGATCTGTAGAGAGGTCACTGGTGTAATAATCTGCAGGATATATCACTATGTATCTGTCAGGAGGTAGAGGAGCGATGTTCTGCAGATCTGTAGAGAGGTCAGTGGTGTAATAATCTGCAGGATATATCACTATGTATCTGTCAGGAGGTAGAGGAGCAATGTTCTGCAGATCTGTAGAGAGGTCAGTGGTGTAATAATCTGCAGGATATATCACTAAGTATCTGTCAGGAGGTAGAGGAGCAATGTTCTGCAGATCTGTAGAGTGGTCAGTGGTGTAATAATCTGCAGGATATATCACTATGTACCTGTCAGGAGGTAGAGGAGCAATGTTCTGCAGATCTGTAGAGAGGTCAGTGGTGTAATAATCTGCAGGATATATCACTATGTATCTGTCAGGAGGTGGAGGAGCAATGTTCTGCAGATCTGTAGAGAGGTCAGTGGTGTAATAATCTGCAGGATATATCACTATGTATCTGTCAGGAGGTAGAGGAGCGATGTTCTGCAGATCTGTAGAGAGGTCAGTGGTGTAATAATCTGCAGGATATATCACTATGTATCTGTCAGGAGGTGGAGGAGCGATGTTCTGCAGATCTGTAGAGAGGTCAGTGGTGTAATAATCTGCAGGATATATCACTATGTATCTGTCAGGAGGTAGAGGAGCAATGTTCTGCAGATCTGTAGAGAGGTCAGTGGTGTAATAATCTGCAGGATATATCATTATGTATCTGTCAGGAGGTAGAGGAGCGATGTTCTGCAGATCTGTAGAGAGGTCAGTGGTGTAATAATCTGCAGGATATATCACTATGTATCTGTCAGGAGGTAGAGGAGCAATGTTCTGCAGATCTGTAGAGAGGTCAGTGGTGTAATAATCTGCAGGATATATCACTATGTATCTGTCAGGAGGTAGAGGAGCAATGTTCTGCAGATCTGTAGAGAGGTCAGTGGTGTAATAATCTGCAGGATATATCACTATGTATCTGTCAGGAGGTAGAGGAGCGATGTTCTGCAGATCTGTAGAGAGGTCAGTGGTGTAATAATCCGCAGGATATATCACTATGTATCTGTCAGGAGGTAGAGGAGCAATGTTCTGCAGATCTGTAGAGAGGTCAGTGGTGTAATAATCTGCAGAATATATCACTATGTATCTGTCAGGAGGTAGAGGAGCGATGTTCTGCAGATCTGTAGAGAGGTCAGTGGTGTAATAATCTGCAGGATATATCACTATGTATCTGTCAGGAGGTAGAGGAGCAATGTTCTGCAGATCTCTACAGAGGTCAGTGGTGTAATAATCTGCAGGATATATCATTATGTATCTGTCAGGAGGTGGAGGAGCAATGTTCTGCAGATCTGTAGAGAGGTCAGTGGTGTAATAATCTGCAGGATATATCACTATGTATCTGTCAGGAGGTAGAGGAGCAATGTTCTGCAGATCTGTAGAGAGGTCAGTGGTGTAATAATCTGCAGGATATATCACTATGTACCTGTCAGGAGGTGGAGGAGCAATGTTCTGCAGATCTGTAGAGAGGACAGTGGTGTAATAATCTGCAGGATATATCACTATGTATCTGTCAGGAGGTAGAGGAGCGATGTTCTGCAGATCTCTGGAGAGGTCAGTGGTGTAATAATCTGCAGGATATATCACTATGTATCTGTCAGGAGGTAGAGGAGCAATGTTCTGCAGATCTCTACAGAGGTCAGTGGTGTAATAATCTGCAGGATATATCACTATGTATCTGTCAGGAGGTAGAGGAGCAATGTTCTGCAGATCTGTAGAGAGGTCAGTGGTGTAATAATCTGCAGGATATATCACTATGTATCTGTCAGGAGGTAGAGGAGCAATGTTCTGCAGATCTGTAGAGAGGTCAGTGGTGTAATAATCTGCAGGATATATCACTATGTATCTGTCAGGAGGTAGAGGAGCAATGTTCTGCAGATCTGTAGAGAGGTCAGTGGTGTAATAATCTGCAGGATATATCACTATGTATCTGTCAGGAGGTAGAGGAGCAATGTTCTGCAGATCTGTAGAGAGGTCAGTGGTGTAATAATCTGCAGGATATATCACTATGTATCTGTCAGGAGGTAGAGGAGCAATGTTCTGCAGATCTGTAGAGAGGTCAGTGGTGTAATAATCTGCAGGATATATCACTATGTATCTGTCAGGAGGTGGAGGAGCGATGTTCTGCAGATCTGTAGAGAGGTCAGTGGTGTAATAATCTGCAGCATATATCATGTATCTGTCAGGAGGTAGAGGAGCAATGTTCTGCAGATCTGTAGAGAGGTCAGTGGTGTAATAATCTACAGGATATATCACTATGTATCTGTCAGGAGGTGGAGGAGCAATGTTCTGCAGATCTGTAGAGAGGTCAGTGGTGTAATAATCTGCAGGATATATCACTATGTATCTGTCAGGAGGTAGAGGAGCAATGTTCTGCAGATCTGTAGAGAGGTCAGTGGTGTAATAATCTGCAGGATATATCACTATGTGTCTGTCAGGAGGTAGAGGAGCGATGTTCTGCAGATCTGTAGAGAGGTCAGTGATGTAATAATCTGCAGGATATATCACTATGCATCTGTCAGGAGGTAGAGGAGCGATGTTCTGCAGATCTGTAGAGAGGTCAGTGATGTAATAATCTGCAGGATATATCACTATGCATCTGTCAGGAGGTAGAGGAGCGATGTTCTGCAGATCTGTAGAGAGGTCAGTGGTGTAATAATCTGCAGGATATATCACTATGTATCTGTCAGGAGGTGGAGGAGCGATGTTCTGCAGATCTGTAGAGAGGTCAGTGGTGTAATAATCTGCAGGATATATCACTATGTATCTGTCAGGAGGTAGAGGAGCAATGTTCTGCAGATCTGTAGAGAGGTCAGTGGTGTAATAATCTGCAGGATATATCACTATGTATCTGTCAGGAGGTAGAGGAGCGATGTTCTGCAGATCTGTAGAGAGGTCAGTGGTGTAATAATCTGCAGGATATATCACTATGTATCTGTCAGGAGGTAGAGGAGCAATGTTCTGCAGATCTGTAGAGGGGTCAGTGGTGTAATAATCTGCAGGATATATCACTATGTATCTGTCAGGAGGTAGAGGAGCGATGTTCTGCAGATCTGTAGAGAGGTCAGTGGTGTAATAATCTGCAGGATATATCACTATGTATCTATTAGGAGGTAGAGGAGCGATGTTCTGCAGATCTGTAGAGAGGTCAGTGGTGTAATAATCTGCAGGATATATCACTATGTATCTGTCAGGAGGTAGAGGAGCAATGTTCTGCAGATCTGTAGAGAGGTCAGAGGTGTAATAATCTGCAGGATATATCACTATGTGTCTGTCAGGAGGTAGAGGAGCGATGTTCTGCAGATCTGTAGAGAGGTCAGTGGTGTAATAATCTGCAGGATATATCACTATGTATCTGTCAGGAGGTGGAGGAGCAATGTTCTGCAGATCTGTAGAGAGGTCAGTGGTGTAATAATCTGCAGGATATATCACTATGTATCTGTCAGGAGGTGGAGGAGCAATGTTCTGCAGATCTCTGTAGAGGTCAGTGGTGTAATAATCTGCAGGATATATCACTATGTATCTGTCAGGAGGTAGAGAAGCAATGTTCTGCAGATCTGTAGAGAGGTCAGTGGTGTAATACTCTGCAGGATATATCACTATGTATCTGTCAGGAGGTAGAGGAGCAATGTTCTGCAGATCTGTAGAGGGGTCAGTGGTGTAATAATCTGCAGGATATATCACTATGTATCTGTCAGGAGGTAGAGGAGCGATGTTCTGCAGATCTGTAGAGAGGTCAGTGGTGTAATAATCTGCAGGATATATCACTATGTATCTGTCAGGAGGTAGAGGAGCAATGTTCTGCAGATCTGTAGAGAGGTCAGAGGTGTAATAATCTGCAGGATATATCACTATGTATCTGTCAGGAGGTAGAGGAGCAATGTTCTGCAGATCTGTAGAGAGGTCAGTGGTGTAATACTCTGCAGGATATATCACTATGTATCTGTCAGGAGGTGGAGGAGCGATGTTCTGCAGATCTGTAGAGAGGTCAGTGGTGTAATAATCTGCAGGATATATCACTATGTATCTGTCAGGAGGTGGAGGAGCAATGTTCTGTAGAGAGGTCAGTGGTGTAATAATCTGCAGGATATATCACTATGTATCTGTCAGGAGGTAGAGGAGCGATGTTCTGCAGATCTGTAGAGAGGTCAGAGGTGTAATAATCTGCAGGATATATCACTATGTATCTGTCAGGAGGTGGAGGAGCGATGTTCTGCAGATCTGTAGAGGGGTCAGTGGTGTAATAATCTGCAGGATATATCACTATGTATCTGTCAGGAGGTAGAGGAGCGATGTTCTGCAGATCTGTAGAGAGGTCAGTGGTGTAATAATCTGCAGGATATATCAGTATGTATCTGTCAGGAGGTGGAGGAGCGATGTTCTGCAGATCTGTAGAGAGGTCAGTGGTGTAATAATCTGCAGGATATATCACTATGTATCTGTCAGGAGGTAGAGGAGCAATGTTCTGCAGATCTGTAGAGAGGTCAGTGGTGTAATAATCTGCAGGATATATCACTATGTATCTGTCAGGAGGTGGAGGAGCGATGTTCTGCAGATCTGTAGAGAGGTCAGTGGTGTAATAATCTGCAGGATATATCACTATGTATCTGTCAGGAGGTAGAGGAGCAATGTTCTGCAGATCTGTAGAGAGGTCAGTGGTGTAATAATCTGCAGGATATATCACTATGTATCTGTCAGGAGGTAGAGGAGCGATGTTCTGCAGATCTGTAGAGAGGTCAGTGGTGTAATAATCTGCAGGATATATCACTAAGTATCTGTCAGGAGGTAGAGGAGCAATGTTCTGCAGATCTGTAGAGAGGTGAGTGGTGTAATAATCTGCAGGATATATCACTATGTATCTGTCAGGGGGTAGAGGAGCGATGTTCTGCAGATCTGTAGAGAGGTCAGTGGTGTAATAATCTGCAGGATATATCACTATGTATCTGTCAGGAGGTAGAGGTGCAATGTTCTGCAGATCTGTAGAGAGGTCAGTGGTGTAATAATCTGCAGGATATATCACTATGTATCTGTCAGGAGGTAGAGGAGCAATGTTCTGCAGATCTGTAGAGAGGTCAGTGGTGTAATAATCTGCAGGATATATCACTATGTATCTGTCAGGAGGTAGAGGAGCGATGTTCTGCAGATCTGTAGAGAGGTCAGCGGTGTAATAATCTGCAGGATATATCACTATGTATCTGTCAGGAGGTAGAGGAGCGATGTTCTGCAGATCTGTAGAGAGGTCAGTGGTGTAATAGTCTGCAGGATATATCACTATGTATCTGTCAGGAGGTAGAGGAGCGATGTTCTGCAGATCTGTAGAGAGGTCAGTGGTGTAATAATCTGCAGGATATATCACTATGTATCTGTCAGGAGGTGGAGGAGCAATGTTCTGCAGATCTGTAGAGAGGTCAGTGGTGTAATAATCTGCAGGATATATCACTATGTATCTGTCAGGAGGTAGAGGAGCGATGTTCTGCAGATCTCTGTAGAGGTCAGTGGTGTAATAATCTGCAGGATATATCACTATGTATCTGTCAGGAGGTGGAGGAGCAATGTTCTGCAGATCTGTAGAGAGGACAGTGGTGTAATAATCTGCAGGATATATCACTATGTATCTGTCAGGAGGTAGAGGAGCGATGTTCTGCAGATCTGTAGAGAGGTCAGTGGTGTAATAATCTGCAGGATATATCACTATGTATCTGTCAGGAGGTAGAGGAGCAATGTTCTGCAGATCTGTAGAGAGGTCAGTGGTGTAATAATCTGCAGGATATATCACTATGTATCTGTCAGGAGGTGGAGGAGCAATGTTCTGCAGATCTGTAGAGAGGTCAGTGGTGTAATAATCTGCAGGATGTATCACTATGTATCTGTCAGGAGGTGGAGGAGCAATGTTCTGCAGATCTGTAGAGAGGTCAGTGGTGTAATAATCTGCAGGATATATCACTATGTATCTGTCAGGAGGTAGAGGAGCAATGTTCTGCAGATCTGTAGAGAGGTCAGTGGTGTAATAATCTGCAGGATATATCATTGTGTATCTGTCAGGAGGTGGAGGAGCGATGTTCTGCAGATCTGTAGAGGTCAGTGGTGTAATAATCTGCAGGATATATCACTATGTATCTGTCAGGAGGTAGAGGAGCGATGTTCTGCAGATCTGTAGAGAGGTCAGTGGTGTAATAATCTGCAGGATATATCACTATGTATCTGTCAGGAGGTAGAGGAGCAATGTTCTGCAGATCTGTAGAGAGGTCAGTGGTGTAATAATCTGCAGGATATATCACTATGTATCGGTCAGGAGGTAGAGGAGCGATGTTCTGCAGATCTGTAGAGAGGTCAGTGGTGTAATAATCTGCAGGATATATCACTATGTATCTGTCAGGAGGTAGAGGAGCAATGTTCTGCAGATCTGTAGAGAGGTCAGAGGTGTAATAATCTGTAGGATATATCACTATGTATCTGTCAGGAGGTAGAGGAGCAATGTTCTGCAGATCTGTAGAGGGGTCAGTGGTGTAATAATCTGCAGGATATATCACTATGTATCTGTCAGGAGGTAGAGGAGCAATGTTCTGCAGATCTGTAGAGAGGTCAGTGGTGTAATAATCTGCAGGATGTATCACTATGTATCTGTCAGGAGGTGGAGGAGCAATGTTCTGCAGATCTGTAGAGAGGTCAGTGGTGTAATAATCTGCAGGATATATCACTATGTATCTGTCAGGAGGTGGAGGAGCGATGTTCTGCAGATCTGTAGAGAGGTCAGTGGTGTAATAATCTGCAGGATATATCACTATGTATCTGTCAGGAGGTGGAGGAGCGATGTTCTGCAGATCTGTTGAGATGATGTGCGGTGGTGATTCTGATGAATCTTTGTGGTGTTGGTCTCTGGGATTATGATTTATTGATGATCAGCGGTTCAGTATTTCCTGTTGCCGCTCGTCTCTGCTGCATTAGTGCGCTCTGTAGATAGATTTGTGTTCCTGTTCCATCCGTCTCCCACTTCTGTGTTTTGACAGTGATTCTTGGCAGAAGTCGCCTCTGTCTTATCTCCAGCTGCCTCAGACCCCTATGTACTGGCCTCTATACGTCACTGCTCCTCCTGTACTGTCCTCTATACGTCACTGCTCCTCCTATGTACTGTCCTCTATACGTCACTGCTCCTCCTATGTACTGTCCTCTATACGTCACTGCTCCTCCTATGTACTGTCCTCTATACGTCACTGCTCCTCCTATGTACTGGCCTCTATACGTCACTGCTCCTCCTATGTACTGTCCTCTATACGTCACTGCTCCTCCTATGTTCTGTCCTCTATACGTCACTGCTCCTCCTATGTACTGGCCTCTATACGTCACTGCTCCTCCTATGTACTGGCCTCTATACGTCACTGCTCCTCCTATGTTCTGTCCTCTATACGTCACTGCTCCTCCTATGTACTGTCCTCTATACGTCACTGCTCCTCCTATGTTCTGTCCTCTATACGTCACTGCTCCTCCTATGTACTGTCCTCTATACGTCACTGCTCCTCCTATGTACTGTCCTCTATACGTCACTGCTCCTCCTATGTACTGTCCTCTATACGTCACTGCTCCTCCTATGTACTGTCCTCTATACGTCACTGCTCCTCCTATGTTCTGTCCTCTATACGTCACTGCTCCTCCTATGTACTGTCCTCTATACGTCACTGCTCCTCCTATGTTCTGTCCTCTATACGTCACTGCTCCTCCTATGTACTGTCCTCTATACGTCACTGCTCCTCCTATGTACTGTCCTCTATACGTCACTGCTCCTCCTATGTTCTGTCCTCTATACGTCACTGCTCCTCCTATGTACTGTCCTCTATACGTCACTGCTCCTCCTATGTACTGTCCTCTATAAGTCACTGCTCCTCCTATGTACTGTCCTCTAGACGTCACTGCTCCTCCTATGTACTGTCCTCTATACGTCACTGCTCCTCCTATGTACTGTCCTCTATACGTCACTGCTCCTCCTATGTACTGTCCTCTATACGTCACTGCTCCTCCTATGTTCTGTCCTCTATACGTCACTGCTCCTCCTATGTACTGTCCTCTATACGTCACTGCTCCTCCTATGTACTGTCCTCTATACGTCACTGCTCCTCCTATGTTCTGTCCTCTATGCGTCACTGCTCCTCCTATGTACTGTCCTCTATGCGTCACTGCTCCTCCTATGTACTGTCCTCTATACGTCACCGCTCCTCCTATGTACTGTCCTCTATACGTCACCGCTCCTCCTATGTACTGTCCTCTATACGTCACCGCTCCTCCTATGTACTGTCCTCTATACGTCACCGCTCCTCCTATGTACTGTCCTCTATACGTCACCGCTCCTCCTATGTACTGTCCTCTATACGTCACCGCTCCTCCTATGTACTGTCCTCTATACGTCACCGCTCCTCCTATGTACTGTCCTCTATACGTCACCGCTCCTCCTATGTACTGGCCTCTATACGTCACCGCTCCTCCTATGTACTGGCCTCTATACGTCACTGCTCCTCCTATGTACTGTCCTCTATACGTCACTGCTCCTCCTATGTACTGGCCTCTATACGTCACTGCTCCTCCTATGTACTGGCCTCTATACGTCACCGCTCCTCCTATGTACTGTCCTCTATACGTCACCGCTCCTCCTATGTACTGGCCTCTATACGTCACCGCTCCTCCTATGTACTGTCCTCTATACGTCACCGCTCCTCCTATGTACTGGCCTCTATACGTCACCTCTCCTCCTATGTACTGTCCTCTATACGTCACCGCTCCTCCTATGTACTGTCCTCTATACGTCACCGCTCCTCCTATGTACTGTCCTCTATATGTCACTGCTCCTCCTATGTACTGTCCTCTATACGTCACTGCTCCTCCTATGTACTGTCCTCTATACGTCACTGCTCCTATGTACTGTCCTCTATACGTCACTGCTCCTCCTATGTACTGTCCTCTATACGTCACTGCTCCTCCTATGTACTGGCCTCTATACGTCACTGCTCCTCCTATGTACTGTCCTCTATACGTCACTGCTCCTCCTATGTTCTGTCCTCTATACGTCACTGCTCCTCCTATGTACTGGCCTCTATACGTCACTGCTCCTCCTATGTTCTGTCCTCTATACGTCACCGCTCCTCCTATGTACTGTCCTCTATACGTCACCGCTCCTCCTATGTACTTTCCTCTATACGTCACCGCTCCTCCTATGTACTGTCCTCTATACGTCACCGCTCCTCCTATGTACTGTCCGCTATACGTCACTGCTCCTCCTATGTACTGTCCTCTATACGTCACTGCTCCTCCTATGTACTGTCCTCTATACGTCACTGCTCCTATGTACTGTCCTCTATACGTCACTGCTCCTCCTATGTACTGTCCTCTATACGTCACTGCTCCTCCTATGTACTGGCCTCTATACGTCACTGCTCCTCCTATGTACTGTCCTCTATACGTCACTGCTCCTCCTATGTTCTGTCCTCTATACGTCACTGCTCCTCCTATGTACTGGCCTCTATACGTCACTGCTCCTCCTATGTTCTGGCCTCTATACGTCACTGCTCCTCCTATGTACTGTCCTCTATACGTCACTGCTCCTCCTATGTACTGTCCTCTATACGTCACTGCTCCTCCTATGTTCTGTCCTCTATACGTCACCGCTCCTCCTATGTACTGTCCTCTATACGTCACCGCTCCTCCTATGTTCTGTCCTCTATACGTCACTGCTCCTCCTATGTACTGTCCTCTATACGTCACTGCTCCTCCTATGTACTGTCCTCCGTACATCTGTTTTGAGGCTTCCTGGTGTATCGGGTGTAATAAGTAGAATCTGTCTGGTTTTTGTGTTACGTTGTGGCCCCCCGATCCCGGGACCTCCTATATAGTTCGGTACATGATCTGCGGGCCGGTCTGGAGTCACATACACATCGAATCCCTTATATCTCAGGCCGCTCTCCTTCTTGGACCAGCAGGTCATATCTCTATACAGGGTAGGGCCCCCGGGTATCTGCCCTCCGGGGCCACTGACCATCACCAACCATTAATACTACCCGCCCACGAGGAGCCGGATTCAGCGCGTTGTCTCAGCTGATGATCATGTTCTCGGCAGTGACTTTGGACGCTGGGGAGAGTTGTCCGTCGGAGCTGGTCCCATGTCACTGTTCCGGCTGCGTCAGCTCTGCTAGATGCGGCCTCCGTCCTCCTGTCTGGTCACAGTTCAGGTCCAGAACATTTTCCACCTTGGCTGTATACACTGTATATAGGACATTTCTCTCTATATGTGCAGACGTCGGTGCGATGAGCTTCCTCACATCAGTGCTGACTAGTAGCAGCGGGCCCAGGTCTGATAATACGGGGTCCGGCGGCGTCTCTATAGGGGTATAACGTGCTGACCGCGTCCAGGCAGGATCCGCCGTGGTATATTGGAGCGCTCTGTCACTTTATAATAATATCCCTCCCCTCCCCCATTAGTGCAGGGGATATATATATACGCCGTGAGCACAATCTGGGAAGACGGATGAATATTCATGTCCGGAGTGCGGAGGAACGTCCTCGTCTTCGCTGTCACCGGGAATTAAGACGCTGATATTCATTCTGTCATTCCCGTCCCCGCTGGGAGATCCTGAGTAGCGCTGCTGGCTCTGCTATGCCGATGAGGAGGTGGGTGATGTGGGGGGACGTCTGAGGGCTGCGCTGTATATCAGGGTACATGATCCGGGAGGGGCTGCTTCTTATACGGGGCACTAGGGGACCTCCGGGATTGTACTGATGGGGAGTGAGAGCCGCCATGTTGGATCCTGAGCCAGGAGAACATGAGCGATGTATGGATTTCTATAGTGTGAGAATTATTCACCGGCAGCGGAAGATTCATCAATGTCGTGTCCTGAGATTATAGCAATGTATTCAGCTGCCGACATGACAAAGAGGCGGCGGATCCGGGCCGCGAACCCCCGGCGCGTGCTGAGGAGTAACTTACAGAGCAACCCCGCAACGTAATGTCCCGGGGGACGACCAACCGCGCAGTTCACAGAATCCCCCGGACCATAGTGTCCCTGCTGCTATATCACTAGCGATGTATACATTGTATATAGGACATTACCCTGCATATGATCAGGAAGATTGTATATAGGACATTTCTCTATATATAATGTATAACTGTCCACATATAGAGAAATGACATATATACCACGTATACCTGATCATATATTGACAAATGTCCCATATACAATGTATACCTGTGTGGTTACCTGTGTGTTTTCCTGTATACCTGTGTGGTTACCTGTGTGTTTTCCTGTATACCTGTGTGGTTACCTGTGTGTTTTCCTGTATACCTGTGTGGTTTCCTGTATACCTGTGTGTTTTCCTGTATACCTGTCTGGTTACCTGTGTGTTTTCCTGTATACCTGTGTGGTTTCCTGTGTGTTTTCCTGTATACCTGCGTGTTTTCCTGTATACCTGTGTGGTTTCCTGTATACCTGTGTGGTTTCCTGTATACCTGTGTGGTTTCGTGGTTACCTGTGTGTTTTCCTGTATACCTGTGTGGTTTCCTGTATACCTGTGTGGTTTCCTGTATACCTGTGTGGTTTCCTGTATACCTGTGTGGTTACCTGTGTGTTTTCCTGTATACCTGTGTGTTTTCCTGTATACCTGTGTGGTTACCTGTGTGGTTTCCTGTATACCTGCGTGTTTTCCTGTATACCTGTGTACTTTCCTGTATACCTGTGTGTTTTCCTGTATACCTGTGTGGTTACCTGTGTGTTTTCCTGTATACCTGTGTGGTTACCTGTGTGTTTTCCTGTATACCTGTGTGGTTACCTGTGTGTTTTCCTGTATACCTGTGTGTTTTCCTGTATACCTGTCTGGTTACCTGTGTGTTTTCCTGTATACCTGTGTGTTTTCCTGTATACCTGTGTGGTTTCCTGTGTGTTTTCCTGTATACCTGCGTGTTTTCCTGTATACCTGTGTGGTTTCCTGTATACCTGTGTGGTTTCCTGTATACCTGTGTGGTTACCTGTGTGTTTTCCTGTATACCTGTGTGGTTTCCTGTATACCTGTGTGGTTTCCTGTATACCTGTGTGGTTACCTGTGTGTTTTCCTGTATACCTGTGTGTTTTCCTGTATACCTGTGTGGTTACCTGTGTGGTTTCCTGTATACCTGTGTGGTTACCTGTGTGTTTTCCTGTATACCTGCGTGTTTTCCTGTATACCTGCGTGTTTTCCTGTATACCTGCGTGTTTTCCTGTATACGTGTGTTTTCCTGTATACCTGTGTGGTTACCTGTGTGTTTTCCTGTATACCTGTGTGGTTACCTGTGTGTTTTCCTGTATACCTGTGTGGTTACCTGTGTGTTTTCCTGTATACCTGTGTGGTTTCCTGTATACCTGTGTGGTTTCCTGTATACCTGTGTGTTTACCTGTGTGGTTTCCTGTATACCTGTGTGGTTACCTGTGTGTTTTCCTGTATACCTGCGTGTTTTCCTGTATACCTGCGTGTTTTCCTGTATACCTGCGTGTTTTCCTGTATACCTGCGTGTTTTCCTGTATACCTGTGTGGTTTCCTGTATACCTGTGTGTTTTCCTGTATACCTGTGTGTTTTCCTGTATACCTGTGTGGTTTCCTGTATACCTGTTTGTTTTCCTGTATACCTGTGTGGTTACCTGTGTGTTTTCCTGTATACCTGTGTGGTTTCCTGTATACCTGTTTGTTTTCCTGTATACCTGTGTGGTTACCTGTGTGTTTTCCTGTATACCTGTGTGGTTTCCTGTATACCTGTGTGGTTACCTGCGTGTTTTCCTGTATACCTGTGTGTTTTCCTGTATACCTGTGTGTTTTCCTGTATACCTGTGTGGTTACCTGTGTGGTTTCCTGTATACCTGTGTGGTTACCTGTGTGTTTTCCTGTATACCTGCGTGTTTTCCTGTTTACCTGCGTGTTTTCCTGTTTACCTGCGTGTTTTCCTGTATACCTGTGTGGTTTCCTGTATACCTGTGTGGTTTCCTGTATACCTGTGTGTTTTCCTGTATACCTGTGTGGTTACCTGTGTGTTTTCCTGTATACCTGTGTGGTTTCCTGTATACCTGCGTGTTTTCCTGTATACCTGCGTACTTTCCTGTATACCTGTGTGGTTTCCTGTATACCTGTGTGTTTTCCTGTATACCTGTGTGGTTACCTGTTTGTTTTCCTGTATACCTGCGTGTTTTCCTGTTTACCTGCGTGTTTTCCTGTTTACCTGCGTGTTTTCCTGTATACCTGCGTACTTTCCTGTATACCTGTGTGGTTTCCTGTATACCTGTGTGTTTTCCTGTATACCTGTGTGGTTACCTGTGTGTTTTCCTGTATACCTGTGTGGTTTCCTGTATACCTGTGTGGTTACCTGTGTGGTTTCCTGTATACCTGTGTGGTTACCTGTGTGTTTTCCTGTATACCTGTGTGGTTTCCTGTATACCTGTGTGGTTACCTGCGTGTTTTCCTGTATACCTGCGTGTTTTCCTGTTTACCTGCGTGTTTTCCTGTTTACCTGCGTGTTTTCCTGTATACCTGTGTGGTTTCCTGTATACCTGTGTGGTTTCCTGTATACCTGTGTGTTTTCCTGTATACCTGTGTGGTTACCTGTGTGTTTTCCTGTATACCTGTGTGGTTTCCTGTATACCTGTGTGGTTACCTGTGTGTTTTCCTGTATACCTGCGTGTTTTCCTGTATACCTGCGTGTTTTCCTGTATACCTGCGTACTTTCCTGTATACCTGTGTGGTTTCCTGTATACCTGTGTGTTTTCCTGTATACCTGTGTGGTTACCTGTGTGTTTTCCTGTATACCTGTGTGTTTTCCTGTATACCTGTGTGTTTTCCTGTATACCTGTGTGGTTTCCTGTATACCTGTGTGTTTTCCTGTATACCTGTGTGGTTTCCTGTATACCTGTGTGGTTTCCTGTATACCTGTGTGTTTTCCTGTATACCTGTCTGGTTACCTGTGTGTTTTCCTGTATACCTGTGTGGTTACCTGTGTGTTTTCCTGTATACCTGTGTGGTTACCTGTGTGTTTTCCTGTATACCTGTGTGTTTTCCTGTATACCTGTGTGGTTACCTGTTTGTTTTCCTGTATACCTGTGTGTTTTCCTGTATACCTGTGTGTTTTCCTGTATACCTGTGTGGTTTCCTGTATACCTGTGTGGTTTCCTGTATACCTGTGTGTTTTCCTGTATACCTGTCTGGTTACCTGTGTGTTTTCCTGTATACCTGTGTGGTTTCCTGTGTGTTTTCCTGTATACCTGCGTGTTTTCCTGTATACCTGTGTGGTTTCCTGTATACCTGTGTGGTTTCCTGTATACCTGTGTGGTTTCCTGTATACCTGTGTGGTTACCTGTGTGTTTTCCTGTATACCTGTGTGGTTTCCTGTATACCTGTGTGGTTTCCTGTATACCTGTGTGGTTACCTGTTTGTTTTCCTGTATACCTGTGTGGTTTCCTGTATACCTGTGTGGTTTCCTGTATACCTGTGTGGTTACCTGTGTGTTTTCCTGTATACCTGTGTGGTTTCCTGTATACCTGTGTGGTTTCCTGTATACCTGTGTGGTTACCTGTGTGTTTTCCTGTATACCTGTGTGGTTTCCTGTATACCTGTGTGGTTTCCTGTATACCTGTGTGGTTACCTGTGTGTTTTCCTGTATACCTGTGTGTTTTCCTGTATACCTGTGTGGTTACCTGTGTGGTTTCCTGTATACCTGTGTGGTTACCTGTGTGTTTTCCTGTATACCTGCGTGTTTTCCTGTATACCTGCGTGTTTTCCTGTATACCTGTGTACTTTCCTGTATACCTGTGTGTTTTCCTGTATACCTGTGTGGTTACCTGTGTGTTTTCCTGTATACCTGTGTGGTTACCTGTGTGTTTTCCTGTATACCTGTGTGGTTACCTGTGTGTTTTCCTGTATACCTGTGTGTTTTCCTGTATACCTGTCTGGTTACCTGTGTGTTTTCCTGTATACCTGTGTGTTTTCCTGTATACCTGTGTGGTTTCCTGTGTGTTTTCCTGTATACCTGCGTGTTTTCCTGTATACCTGTGTGGTTTCCTGTATACCTGTGTGGTTTCCTGTATACCTGTGTGGTTACCTGTGTGTTTTCCTGTATACCTGTGTGGTTTCCTGTATACCTGTGTGGTTACCTGTGTGTTTTCCTGTATACCTGTGTGTTTTCCTGTATACCTGTGTGGTTACCTGTGTGGTTTCCTGTATACCTGTGTGGTTACCTGTGTGTTTTCCTGTATACCTGCGTGTTTTCCTGTATACCTGCGTGTTTTCCTGTATACCTGCGTGTTTTCCTGTATACCTGTGTGTTTTCCTGTATACCTGTGTGGTTACCTGTGTGTTTTCCTGTATACCTGTGTGGTTACCTGTGTGTTTTCCTGTATACCTGTGTGGTTACCTGTGTGTTTTCCTGTATACCTGTGTGGTTTCCTGTATACCTGTGTGGTTTCCTGTATACCTGTATGTTTACCTGTGTGGTTTCCTGTATACCTGTGTGGTTACCTGTGTGTTTCCCTGTATACCTGCGTGTTTTCCTGTATACCTGCGTGTTTTCCTGTATACCTGCGTGTTTTCCTGTATACCTGCGTGGTTTCCTGTATACCTGTGTGTTTTCCTGTATACCTGTGTGGTTTCCTGTATACCTGTTTGTTTTCCTGTATACCTGTGTGGTTACCTGTGTGTTTTCCTGTATACCTGTGTGGTTTCCTGTATACCTGTTTGTTTTCCTGTATACCTGTGTGGTTTCCTGTATACCTGTGTGGTTACCTGCGTGTTTTCCTGTTTACCTGCGTGTTTTCCTGTTTACCTGCGTGTTTTCCTGTATACCTGTGTGGTTTCCTGTATACCTGTGTGGTTTCCTGTATACCTGTGTGTTTTCCTGTATACCTGTGTGGTTACCTGTGTGTTTTCCTGTATACCTGTGTGGTTTCCTGTATACCTGTGTGGTTACCTGTGTGTTTTCCTGTATACCTGCGTGTTTTCCTGTATACCTGCGTGTTTTCCTGTATACCTGCGTACTTTCCTGTATACCTGTGTGGTTTCCTGTATACCTGTGTGTTTTCCTGTATACCTGTGTACTTTCCTGTATACCTGTGTGTTTTCCTGTATACCTGTGTGGTTACCTGTGTGTTTTCCTGTATACCTGTGTGGTTACCTGTGTGTTTTCCTGTATACCTGTGTGGTTACCTGTGTGTTTTCCTGTATACCTGTGTGTTTTCCTGTATACCTGTCTGGTTACCTGTGTGTTTTCCTGTATACCTGTGTGTTTTCCTGTATACCTGTGTGGTTTCCTGTGTGTTTTCCTGTATACCTGCGTGTTTTCCTGTATACCTGTGTGGTTTCCTGTATACCTGTGTGGTTTCCTGTATACCTGTGTGGTTACCTGTGTGTTTTCCTGTATACCTGTGTGGTTTCCTGTATACCTGTGTGGTTACCTGTGTGTTTTCCTGTATACCTGTGTGTTTTCCTGTATACCTGTGTGTTTTCCTGTATACCTGTGTGGTTTCCTGTATACCTGTGTGGTTTCCTGTATACCTGTGTGTTTTCCTGTATACCTGTGTGGTTTCCTGTATACCTGTGTGGTTACCTGCGTGTTTTCCTGTATACCTGCGTGTTTTCCTGTATACCTGTGTGGTTTCCTGTATACCTGTGTGTTTTCCTGTATACCTGTGTGGTTTCCTGTATACCTGTGTGGTTACCTGCGTGTTTTCCTGTATACCTGCGTGTTTTCCTGTATACCTGTGTGTTTTCCTGTATACCTGTGTGGTTTCCTGTATGCCTGTGTGGTTACCTGTGTGTTTTCCTGTATACCTGTGTGGTTTCCTGTATACCTGTGTGGTTTCCTGTATACCTGTGTGGTTTCCTGTATACCTGTGTGTTTTCCTGTATACCTGTGTGTTTTCCTGTATACCTGTGTGGTTTCCTGTATACCTGTGTGGTTTCCTGTATACCTGTGTGGTTTCCTGTATACCTGTGTGGTTTCCTGTATACCTGTGTGGTTTCCTGTATACCTGTGTGGTTACCTGCGTGTTTTCCTGTATACCTGCGTGTTTTCCTGTTTACCTGCGTGTTTTCCTGTTTACCTGCGTGCTTTCCTGTATACCTGTGTGGTTTCCTGTATACCTGTGTGTTTTCCTGTATACCTGTGTGGTTACCTGTGTGTTTTCCTGTATACCTGTGTGGTTTCCTGTATACCTGTGTGGTTACCTGTGTGGTTTCCTGTATACCTGTGTGGTTTCCTGTATACCTGTGTGGTTACCTGTGTGTTTTCCTGTATACCTGCGTGTTTTCCTGTATACCTGCGTGTTTTCCTGTATACCTGCGTGTTTTCCTGTATACCTGCGTACTTTCCTGTATACCTGTGTGTTTTCCTGTATACCTGTGTGGTTACCTGTGTGTTTTCCTGTATACCTGTGTGTTTTCCTGTATACCTGTGTGGTTTCCTGTATACCTGTGTGTTTTCCTGTATACCTGTGTGGTTTCCTGTATACCTGTGTGGTTTCCTGTATACCTGTGTGGTTACCTGTTTGTTTTCCTGTATACCTGTGTGGTTTCCTGTATACCTGTTTGTTTTCCTGTATACCTGTGTGGTTTCCTGTATACCTGTGTGGTTTCCTGTATACCTGTGCGTTTTCCTGTATACCTGTGTGGTTTCCTGTATACCTGTGTGGTTTCCTGTATACCTGTGTGGTTTCCTGTATACCTGTGTGGTTTCCTGTATACCTGTGTGGTTTCCTGTATACCTGTGTGGTTTCCTGTATACCTGTGTGTTTTCCTGTATACCTGTGTGGTTTCCTGTATGCCTGTGTGGTTACCTGTGTGTTTTCCTGTATACCTGTGTGGTTTCCTGTATACCTGTGTGTTTTCCTGTATACCTGTGTGTTTTCCTGTATACCTGTGTGGTTTCCTGTATGCCTGTGTGGTTACCTGTGTGTTTTCCTGTATACCTGTGTGGTTACCTGTTTGTTTTCCTGTATACCTGTGTGGTTTCCTGTATACCTGTGTGTTTTCCTGTATACCTGTGTGGTTTCCTGTATACCTGTGTGGTTACCTGTGTGTTTTCCTGTATACCTGTGTGGTTACCTGTGTGTTTCCCTGTATACCTGTGCGTTTTCCTGTATACCTGTGTGTTTTCCTGTATACCTGTGTGGTTACCTGTGTGTTTTCCTGTATACCTGTGTGTTTTCCTGTATACCTGTGTGGTTACCTGTGTGTTTTCCTGTATACCTGTGTGGTTTCCTGTATACCTGTGTGGTTTCCTGTATACCTGTGTGGTTACCTGTGTGTTTTCCTGTATACCTGCCTGGTATATTTAGTCTGGTGTTATCAGCGCCTCTGGTGCGGGGTCATCTCTCCAGGCCGGACATCATGGAGGTGACGTGTCCGCCCTCCCCGGCCTCACTCCCTGTGCAGCGCTTCTGGGTCTGAGTCATTCTTGGGAAGCAGCTGGAAGTTACATGTTCCAGGGGACAGGATAGTAAACAGGAAACCCATTTCTGTTGATGGAGCCTCTAGAGATTTGTCACCTCCATGAGCAGCAGTCCCTATGTATAAGGCTCTTCTATGAGGGACTGTGGATGTAGAGACCGCGGCTACGCACGGGACGGCTGAGACCATACACATACATTTCAGATTTATCTGGGCGAGCAGGACTCTGGGCGAGCAGGACTCTGGGCGAGCAGGACTCTGGGCGAGCAGGACTCTGGGCGAGTGCTGCACTTTGCTCAGGCTGTTCTCCCCTTTGCTATACATTTAATGATCACGTTTTGTCTCCTCCTGGGGTTCTGAGCTCGGATTCAGTGACCCCTGGAATTTACAATGGGAGAATCATCGTGTACACGTCATGTGGCCGTTCACACTGGGCTCAAACTCGGCGTCCAGATCTTACATGTTCGTGAATGGGGCATTTATACATTTTCCGTCACATGATGCTCTGGGTCAGTCTAGTGAAAAGGTGATCATATGTATGGGTGATTGTGGGGTTTTCTGGGAACTGGTCAGGGGTCAGCGCTGTACAGGTGTAGTGAGGAGGTGGGGTCAGCTGTACAGGTGTAGTGAGGAGGCGGGGTCAGCTGTACAGGTGTAGTGAGGAGGCAGGGTCAGCTGTACAGGTGTAGTGAGGAGGCGGGGTCAGCTGTACAGGTGTAGTGAGGGGGCGGGGTCAGCTGTACAGGTGTAGTGAGGAGGCGGGGTCAGCTCTACAGGTGTAGTGAGTAGGCGGGGTCAGTTCTGTACAGGTGTGGTGAGGAGGCAGGGTCAGCTGTACAGGTGTAGTGAGGAGGCGGGGTCAGCGCTGTACAGGTGCAGTGAGGAGATGGGGTCAGCTGTACAGGTGTAGTGAGGAGGCGGGGTCAGCTGTACAGGTGTAGTGAGTAGGCGGGGTCAGTTCTGTACAGGTGTAGTGAGGGGGCGGGGTCAGCTGTACAGGTGTAGTGAGGAGGCAGGGTCAGATGTACAGGTGTAGTGAGGAGGCAAGGTCAGCTGTACAGGTGTAGTGAGGGGGAGGGGTCAGCGCTGTACATGTGTAGTGAGGAGGCGGGGTCAGCGCTGTACAGGTGTAGTGAGGAGGTGGGGTCAGCGCTGTAAGGTGTAGTGAGGAGGCGGGGTCAGCGCTGTACAGGTGTAGTGAGGAGGCGGGGTCAGCTGTACAGGTGTAGTGAGGAGGCAGGGTCAGCTGTACAGGTGTAGTGAGGGGGCGGGGTCAGCGCTGTACAGGTGTAGTGAGGGGGCGGGGTCAGCGCTGTACAGGTGTAGTGAGGAGGCGGGGTCAGCTGTACAGGTGTAGTGAGGGGGAGGGGTCAGCGCTGTACAGGTGTAGTGAGGGGGAGGGGTCAGCGCTGTACAGGTGTAGTGAGGAGGCGGGGTCAGCGCTGTACAGGTGTAGTGAGGAGGCAGGGTCAGCTGTACAGGTGTAGTGAGGGGGAGGGGTCAGCGCTGTACAGGTGTAGTGAGGGGGAGGGGTCAGCGCTGTACAGGTGTAGTGAGGAGGCGGGGTCAGCTGTACAGGTGTAGTGAGGAGGCGGGGTCAGCTGTGCAGGTGTAGTGAGGGGGAGGGGTCAGCTGTACAGGTGTAGTGAGGAGGCGGGGTCAGCTGTACAGGTGTAGTGAGGAGGCGGGGTCAGCTGTACAGGTGTAGTGAGGAGGCGGGGTCAGCTGTGCAGGTGTAGTGAGGGGGCGGGGTCAGCTGTACAGGTGTAGTGAGGGGGAGGGGTCAGCTTTGTACAGGTGTAGTGAGGAGGCGGGGTCAGCGCTGTACAGGTGTAGTGAGGAGGCGGGGTCAGCTGTACAGGTGTAGTGAGGAGGCGGGGTCAGCTGTACAGGTGTAGTGAGGAGGCGGGGTCATCTGTACAGGTGTAGTGAGGAGGCGGGGTCATCTGTACAGGTGTAGTGAGGGGGAGGGGTCAGCGCTGTACAGGTGTAGTGAGGGGGAGGGGTCAGCTTTGTACAGGTGTAGTGAGGAGGCGGGGTCAGCGCTGTACAGGTGTAGTGAGGAGGCGGGGTCAGCGCTGTACAGGTGTAGTGAGGAGGCGGGGTCAGCTGTGCAGGTGTAGTGAGGGGGAGGGGTCAGCTGTACAGGTGTAGTGAGGAGGCGGGGTCAGCTGTACAGGTGTAGTGAGGAGGCGGGGTCAGCTGTACAGGTGTAGTGAGGGGGCGGGGTCAGCTGTGCAGGTGTAGTGAGGGGGAGGGGTCAGCTTTGTACAGGTGTAGTGAGGAGGCGGGGTCAGCGCTGTACAGGTGTAGTGAGGAGGCGGGGTCAGCTGTACAGGTGTAGTGAGGGGGAGGGGTCAGCTTTGTACAGGTGTAGTGAGGAGGCGGGGTCAGCGCTGTACAGGTGTAGTGAGGAGGCGGGGTCAGCTGTACAGGTGTAGTGAGGAGGCGGGGTCAGCTGTGCAGGTGTAGTGAGGGGGCGGGGTCAGCTGTACAGGTGTAGTGAGGAGGCGGGTCAGTTTTGCACTTGTTCCCCTCGTTAGCCGCTGTGTACTGTATGATGAGTGGACTCCCATCCTCCTGTGCTGTGGCTGCTGGGAGTAGTAGTTGTGATGTCTCTTCTCTTCCTCCCCTCAGGACTTCCTGACAGATCTGATGATGTCGGAGGTGGATCGCTGCGGGGACAACGAGCACCTGATATTTCGGGAGAACACTCTGGCCACTAAGGCTATTGAGGAGTACCTGAAGCTGGTGGGACAGAAGTATCTGCAAGACGCTCTCGGTAAGCATCCACCACAGGGGGGCGCTGCACTCCGTCACTATGTGTCCAATCATCCCAATAACACCATGTCCCTGGAATAAAGAGGATTGCTCCTGATTAGAGATCAGCGGCGTTTGCTTGGCTGGTGGTTGAATTTTCCCTTTATAGGGATGGCTGTTGCGACTTCTGATGACGACGATGACGATGATGATGATGATGGCGGCGGCTCGGGCAGTCGAGTGATTTTAGTGCAGCACGGTCCCTGTTCTGATCCGTGTTGTGTCCCCTGCAGGAGAGTTCATCAAGGCTCTGTATGAATCAGACGAGAACTGCGAGGTGGACCCCAACAAGTGTTCAGCGTCCGACCTCCCCGAGCACCAGGGGAACCTCAAAATGTGCTGTGAACTGGCGTTCTGCAAGATCATCAACTCCTACTGGTCAGTGGCGTCCGCGGCCTGGGGTGGGGGTGACCCAACAGCTCCGACACCTGTAACAGAGTGCACACAAACTATATGTGACTGCAGCTCCGGATGTGACTGGAGCATTACACAATCCTGCTGTTACATCGTGACTTATGCTCCAGTCACATCCAGAGCTGCATTGTGTGTACATTTTTTCTTTGATTGTTGATTAATAATTCGGACGCTCCTCATTCAGGCTGCGGCCACAATCTTCAGCTTTTGCTCCATTCTAGGACGAGTTACCGGTGGAGCGGAGCTGCGTGAGGATGATGTGGTAGTGGCGCTGCGTGAGGATGATGTGGTAGTGGCGCTGCGTGAGGATGATGTGGTAGTGGCGCTGCGTGAGGATGATGTGGTAGTGGCGCTGCGTGAGGATGATGTGGTAGTGGCGCTGCGTGAGGATGATGTGGTAGTGGTGCTGCGTGAGGATGATGTGGTAGTGGTGCTGCGTGAGGATGATGTGGTAGTGGCGCTCGCACCGCTTTCTCTTTAGGCTCCGCTACAGCAGCCGTTACTAGCAGCTTTAGTCACAAGGTCACCCAGGCTTCATAGTCCTCTACAGCCCCTGCTTTCCCCTCGCTGTACAGTGCATTGTTGAGCTGTTCGGTCACATGACTGCGGTTTTCGCACACTCAGTCCACTTGATGTTCGCAGCTCTGGTTGTGACTAGAGTAACACCTCACTGATTCTGCTCTTGTTTCTCGCAGCGTTTTCCCCAGAGAACTGAAGGAGGTTTTTGCGTCGTGGAGACAGGAGTGTAACAGCCGCGGCCGGCCGGACATCAGCGAGAGACTCATCAGCGCTTCTCTGTTCCTGCGCTTCCTCTGTCCGGCCGTCATGTCTCCCTCCTTGTTCAACCTCCTGCAGGAATATCCGGACGACCGCACGGCTCGCACTTTAACCTTGATTGCCAAAGTCACACAGAACCTCGCCAACTTCGCCAAGTAAGTGTCCGCGCCGGAGGGGGAGGGGTTCACGGCGTCTGACCAGGAGCGGAGGGATCGATGCTCTTCACTGATCTTGACTTGTAATCCCGTCCTCCGCTCTGTCCATTTATAGACACAAAGCGCACGCCGGAGCCTCAGAGGCGGAACAGATTTCTAGGCCGGCCTGTATGTTTACGTGTGATCCGTGTAATACACAGCGCTGCCATCATTATACTGGATGTGGCCACTAGGGGCGCACTTATAACCTCCCTTGTATTGTATGGGCAGTAGAAGTGACAGCGAGGAGCAGCGTCCAGGCATCGCCCGCCCGCAGCCTGCAGGATTCTTACATGGTCCCGGCAATGAGGACATTTATAGGGCACCGCACAAATGAACCCAAAAAGTTACATGGTAGTGTCTCCTCCATAGTCTGATGCCTCAGCAGTGGCGGGCATGTGTGCTACAGAGGGAGGGTGTCAGCGCCCGAGACGTGCCCTCCGGGGGGCAGCGGAGGAGGGAGAGCGCGGCACAGTCCTGGAGGGTAATCCTAGCAATGCTTCATGCAGCCGGCGCCCGCAGGGTGAGAGACGTGCCCTCCGGGGGGCAGCGGAGGAGGGAGAGCGCGGCACAGTCCTGGAGGGTAATCCTAGCAATGCTTCATGCAGCCGGCGCCCGCAGGGTGAGAGACGTGCCCTCCGGGGGGCAGCGGAGGAGGGAGAGCGCGGCACAGTCCTGGAGGGTAATCCTAGCAATGCTTCCTGCAGCCGGCGCCCGCAGGGTGAGAGTCGTGGCCAACATCAAGACCAGGAACACTGCAGCGCCCGCGTATCGAAGGGAGCGAGAAAAGGCGCAGGAAGTTTATTTCGCTGTCGCCGCGACGTTTCCACCCTCGTGTGGTGAAATAAACCTCCTGCGCCTCCCTGTAATACAGTCCAGGATCATCAGCATTACAGGGCCGGAGGGCGGAGCTGGGAGTAGTCCCGGGATGATGAGGGTATTCAGCTGGTGTCTTGTCCCGCAGGTTCGGCTGTAAGGAGGAGTACATGTCCTTCATGAATCAGTTCCTGGAACACGAATGGACCAACATGCAGCGCTTCCTGCTGGAGATCTCCAACCCCGAAACCATCTCCAACACGGCCGGATTTGAGGGCTACATCGACCTGGGCCGGGAGCTGTCCACGCTGCACTCCCTGCTGTGGGAAGTCATCTCCATGGACCAGGTACTGCCCGCGGCCGCTCCCGACACCCATTACTGGGGGCGCAGAACCGTCATCGCTGGAGGGGGCGCTGACATATATGATAGGGGACGGCGGGGGCCGGGTGCGGTCACATATATGATGGCGGGGGCCGGGTGCGGTCACATATATGATGGGGGATGGCGGGGGCCGGGTGCGGTCACATATATGATGGGGGATGGCGGGGGCCGGGTGCGGTCACATATATGATGGCGGGGGCCGGGTGCGGTCACTTATATGATGGGGGATGGCGGGGGCCGGGTGCGGTCACATATATGATGGCGGGGGCCGGGTGCGGTCACATATGTGATGGGGGATGGCGGGGGCCGGGTGCGGTCACATATATGATGGCGGGGGCCGGGTGCGGTCACTTATATGATGGGGGATGGCGGGGGCCGGGTGCGGTCACATATATGATGGCGGGGGCCGGGTGCGGTCACATATATGATGGGGGATGGCGGGGGCCGGGTGCGGTCACATATATGATGGCGGGGGCCGGGTGCGGTCACATATATGATGGCGGGGGCCGGGTGCGGTCACATATATGATGGCGGGGGCCGGGTGCGGTCACATATATGATGGCGGGGGCCGGGTGCGGTCACATATATGATGGCGGGGGCCGGGTGCGGTCACATATATGATGGCGGGGGCCGGGTGCGGTCACATATATGATGGCGGGGGCCGGGTGCGGTCACATATATGATGGCGGGGGCCGGGTGCGGTCACATATGTGATAGGGGACGGCGGGGGCAGGCTGCGGTCACATATATGATGGCGGGGGCCGGGTGCGGTCACATATATGATGGCGGGGGCCGGGTGCGGTCACATATATGATGGCGGGGGCCGGGTGCGGTCACATATGTGATAGGGGACGGCGGGGGCAGGGTGCGGTCACATATATGATGGCGGGGGCCGGGTGCGGTCACATATATGATGGCGGGGGCCGGGTGCGGTCACATATATGATGGCGGGGGCCGGGTGCGGTCACATATATGATAGGGGACGGCGGGGGCCGGGTGCGGTCACTTATGTGATAGGGGACGGCGGGGGCAGGGTGCGGTCACATATATGATAGGGGACGGCAGGGGCAGGGTGCGGTCACATATATGATAGGGGATGGCGGGGGCAGGGTGCGGTTACGCATATGATATGACGCGGTCCTGCATTTCTTTGTATGTTCGGTCGTCCATCATCTCTGTTCTGTCCTCACAGGCCACCGTAGCTAAGCTGGGACCCCTGCCTCGTATCCTGCGGGACGTCAACGCCGCGCTCAGCAGTCCGTCCAGTGCGCAGGGATCTGTCACAGGCGATCACTCCGCCACCTCACCAAACACCAGCAACAACATCTCCGTTGGCCTCCAAAAGATGGTCATCGAGAACGACTTATCTGGGTAAGAGCAGCGGAGACCTGATCTGTGTAGAGAAGTCATGTGGATCCCCCCAATAATCAGCAGCTGCATGAGACGACCGGTCTGGGGGTGCAGGGGGCGCACCCCTCCGCTGCGGTTGTAATGAAGTGTAATGATACTGATCAGGAGGAGAACGTCCTATTTAACAATTTAATTAGGGGAAACTGGGGAAGAGTGAGGCGGAGAGAAGTCCCTGTAATTAGCACTTCTGCGCAGCATGCGGCGCCCGCCTCTATATACCCCTGCTGGGAGGGGGAGGGGCGCACATCTGACAGAGCCCCTCATGAATGTAACGTGGCCCCGGCTCCACACGTGTCATATTCAGGACTGAGCCCCTTCGGACAGGTCTCTGTTCTTATTAGTCCTCGGCCTCTCCTTACTGTGAGCGAGTGACGTCTATAAGACCCCCGTCCCCCCGGAGTGCGGCAGCTGCTGCTTTATGGCGAGTGATGATCTGCCCTTTATTACTGTACGGCGGGGATATAGTCCGGAGCGGGGGCTGCTACCCGGATGTCCGCTCCCATGTCACATGATTTGGGAGGATCCGCCCCATCTTTAGGCCCTGTTCACACCGTTTTTTGACCTCTGCGCACTGTTTGTCGTGTCTTTTGTCCGCAGCCAAAAACCGCTTTCTCTGCCTGTCACTGATGTCAATGGGCGGTCAGACGGAAAAACCCGAAAGACGGGCTATATTGTGACGCTTTTTCCTGTGAACGTTTGTTCTGGTCGCGTGGAAAAAACACCTTTCGGCTGCCAATGAAATCAATGAGAGGCGCGTTATGTGGCGAAAACCTCCGTGTGACCAGGGCCTTAACGTGAGCGCCGAGATGTCATTTATTAATCTCTGGAATAGGGAATCCCCTAATAATAACTTGTATGGAGTCGACTTTAAAACCAGCCAAAAAGGGACCCCAAAAAGTTCACATATAAATGAATGATTGTGGTCCCTAGTCCCTGGGATATGCCGGGATTCACGACTCCCCCGCTGGTGGCTGCGCTTAGAAAATGATTAGTGTAAAATGAGCGAGCGCTGAACACGGGATGCGGAGCAGGGGAGAGTCCGTGGTGTCGGAGCAGGAGCAGGCAGTCCCGGGGCTCGGTATTCATCAGTCCCCCGGGGCTCGGTATTCATCCAGTCCCCGGGGCTCGGTATTCATCAGTCCCCGGGGCTCGGTATTCATCAGTCCCCGGGGCTCGGTATTCATCAGTCCCCGGGGCTCGGTATTCATCAGTCCCCGGGGCTCGGTATTCATCAGTCCCCGGGGCTCGGTATTCATCAGTCCCCGGGGCTCGGTATTCATCAGTCCCCGGGGCTCGGTATTCATCAGTCCCCGGGGCTCGGTATTCATCAGTCCCCGGGGCTCGGTATTCATCAGTCCCCGGGGCTCGGTATTCATCAGTCCCCGGGGCTCGGTATTCATCAGTCCCCGGGGCTCGGTATTCATCAGTCGCCGGGGCTCGGTATTCATCAGTCGCCGGGGCTCGGTATTCATCAGTCGCCGGGGCTCGGTATTCATCAGTCGCCGGGGCTCGGTATTCATCAGTCCCCGGGGCCACATTTCTGCTGTGATTCCCCTGTTTCCACGAGAGGCTGCTGTATTGTGAGTCATTCAGTGGATCTCCTGTCCCTCATTCATGGAGGACGTACAAATCCCTTCTATCCCGTCCAGTGGGCGCTATCGAGGCCGCGCGCAGGAGCAGATGACTGTAGTGTCTATAGAGCGTCCTGCTGAAGTTCTCTTCAGCCTCTCGCTGGACGAGATAGAAGGAATCCACAACTGAATGACGTGAGCGCCATTCAATAATCGTGGTCTAAGCGCAGCCACCACCGGGGGAGTCGTGAATCCCGGCATATCCTAGGGACTAAGGACCACAATCATTCATTTATATGTGAACTACTTTTCTGATTTCAATGTTTTTTGTTGTCACATTTATTAATATTAGGGGATTCCCGTGATTATTTTTGTGCCTCGGGGTCTCTAGAACTATTTTTTGGTTGACATCCGGTGCTGGTTTTCATGAGCTCCGGGCTGGCACAGGGAGCTCGGACTGATGGAGGGTTCCGGCTGAGGGGCAGATCTGCTCCTCATCATCATCATTAGGATGTAGTAACGAGGCCCCGCTCCTGATCATTATTAGGATGTAGTAACGAGGCCCCGCTCCTGATCATCATTAGGATGTAGTAACGAGGCCCCGCTCCTGATCATTATTAGGATGTAGTAACGAGGCCCCGCTCCTGATCATCATTAGGATGTAGTAACGAGGCCCCGCTCCTGATCATTATTAGGATGTAGTAACGAGGCCCTGCTCCTGATCATCATTAGGATGTAGTAACGAGGCCCCGCTCCTGATCATTATTAGGATGTAGTAACGAGGCCCCGCTCCTGATCATTATTAGGATGTAGTAACGAGGCCCCGCTCCTGATCATTATTAGGATGTAGTAACGAGGCCCCGCTCCTGATCATTATTAGGATGTAGTAACGAGGCCCCGCTCCTGATCATCATTAGGATGTAGTAACGAGGCCCCGCTCCTGATCATTATTAGGCTGTAGTAACGAGGCCCCGCTCCTGATCATTATTAGGCTGTAGTAACGAGGCCCCGCTCCAGATCATCATTAGGATGTAGTAACGAGGCCCCGCTCCTGATCATTATTAGGATGTAGTAACGAGGCCCCGCTCCTGATCATTATTAGGATGTAGTAACGAGGCCCCGCTCCTGATCATCATTAGGATGTAGTAACGAGGCCCCGCTCCTGATCATCATTAGGATGTAGTAACGAGGCCCCGCTCCTGATCATCATTAGGATGTAGTAACGAGGCCCCGCTCCTGATCATCATTATTAGGATGTAGTAACGAGGCCCCGCTCCTGATCATTATTAGGCTGTAGTAACGAGGCCCCGCTCCTGATCATCATTAGGATGTAGTAACGAGGCCCGCTCCTGATCATTATTAGGATGTAGTAACGAGGCCCCGCTCCTGATCATTATTAGGCTGTAGTAACAAGGCCCCGCTCCTGATCATTATTAGGATGTAGTAACGAGGCCCCGCTCCTGATCATCATTATTAGGATGTAGTAACGAGGCCCCGCTCCTGATCATCATTAGGATGTAGTAACGAGGCCCCGCTCCTGATCATCATTAGGATGTAGTAACGAGGCCCCGCTCCTGATCATTATTAGGATGTAGTAACGAGGGCCCCGCTCCTGATCATCATTATTAGGATGTAGTAACGAGCCCCCGCTCCTGATCATCATTAGGATGTAGTAACGAGGCCCTGCTCCTGATCATCATTAGGATGTAGTAACGAGGCCCCGCTCCTGATCATTATTAGGATGTAGTAACGAGCCCCCGCTCCTGATCATCATTAGGATGTAGTAACGAGGCCCCGCTCCTGATCATCATTATTAGGATGTAGTAACGAGGCCCCGCTCCTGATCATCATTATTAGGATGTAGTAACGAGGCCCCGCTCCTGATCATCATTAGGCTGTAGTAGAGTCTCTGTCGCCGTCTTGTTCCAGCATTTATAAGGTGAGAGGGCAGAGCAATAACCTGATGTTGGGATGTGTAATGGGTTATGCTGGGGTTGACTGGGCGCCATTTACAGCTCGTTTCCCTCTGTTTATTATCTCCTCACTAGTTTGATAGATTTCACACGATTACCGTCTCCAACTCCTGAAAACAAGGACTTATTTTTTGTCACAAGGTCTGCCGGGGTTCAGCCTTCACCGGCACGAAGCTCCAGTTACTCGGAGGCCAACGAGCCAGATGTGCAGATAACTAATGGCAGTAAGAGCTTGTCCATGGTTGACCTGCAGGACAATCGGGTTTTGGACATTGGCACCAATATCCCCGTCATTGGGGACTCTTTAAATGACAGCCAGTCATCATTTAGTCAATTACAAGCGATATGGACGGCACGAACGCCGCAGGGTAATTTAATGACCATGACCACAGCCAGGCGGACGGGACAGACACCGACCACTCCAAATGCAGAGGCCACATTGGGGAGACCACAGCTCCTGGCACCTTTATCATTCCAGAACCCCGTGTACCAGATGGCAGCAGGTTTGCCTGTTTCACCACGGGGTTTGGGAGACTCTGGTTCAGAATGTCACAGCTCGCTGAGCTCTCACAGCAACAGCGAGGACTTGGCTGCTGCCAAACACGGCTTTATTACCATGGGCAACAGTGAGGACTTCAGCAGGCGCTCGGGGGACATGTCCAGGAGGCAGCTCTCCTTGACTGAAAAGAT
>NC_134694.1:449543-635348 GCF_050947455.1 Rhinoderma darwinii
CTGTAGATATATATACTGCAGAGCGGAGGATACTGATGGATCAGTCTATACATACTCATCCTGTAGATATATATACTGCAGAGCGGGGGATACAATGTATCAGTCTATTACATATACTCATCCTGTAGTATCTATACTGCAGAGCGGGGGGTACATGTATACATAATACAATGTATCAGTCTATACATATACTCATCCTGTAGATATATATACTGCAGAGCGGGAGGATACAATGTATCAGTCTATACATATACTCATCCTGTAGATATATATACTGCAGAGCGGGGGGATACAATGTATCAGTCTATACATATACTCATCCTGTAGATATATATACTGCAGAGCGGGGGATACAAATGTATCAGTCTATACATATACTCATCCTGTAGATATATATACTGCAGAGCGGAGGATACAATGTATCAGTCTATACATATACTCATCCTGTAGATATATATACTGCAGAGCGGAGGATACAATGTATCAGTCTATACATATACTCATCCTGTAGATATATATACTGCAGAGCGGGGGATACAATGTATCAGTCTATACATATACTCATCCTGTAGATATATATACTGCAGAGCGGGATACAATGTATCAGTCTATACATATACTCATCCTGTAGATATATACTGCAGAGCGGGAGGATACAATGTATCAGTCTATACATATACTCATCCTGTAGATATATACTGCAGAGCGGGGGATACAATGTATCAGTCTATACATATACTCAGTCCTGTAGATATATATACTGCAGAGCGGGGATACAATGTATCAGTCTATACATATACTCATCCTGTAGATATATATACTGCAGAGCGGAGGATACAATGTATCAGTCTATACATATACTCATCCTGTAGATATATATACTGCAGAGCGGGGGATACAATGTATCAGTCTATACATATACTCATCCTGTAGATATATATACTGCAGAGCGGAGGGATACAATGTATCAGTCTATACATATACTCATCCTGTAGATATATATACTGCAGAGCGGGGGATACAATGTATCAGTCTATACATATACTCATCCTGTAGATATATATACTGCAGAGCGGGAGGATACAATGTATCAGTCTATACATATACTCATCCTGTAGATATATATACTGCAGAGCGGGGGATACAATGTATCAGTCTATACATATACTCATCCTGTAGATATATACTGCAGAGCGGGGATACAATGTATCAGTCTATACATATACTCATCCTGTAGATATATATACTGCAGAGCGGGGGATACAATGTATCAGTCTATACATATACTCATCCTGTAGATATATATACTGCAGAGCGGGGGGATACAATGTATCAGTCTATACATATACTCATCCTGTAGATATATATACTGCAGAGCGGAGGATACAATGTATCAGTCTATACATATACTCATCCTGTAGATATATACTGCAGAGCGGGGGGATACAATGTATCAGTCTATACATATACTCATCCTGTAGATATATATACTGCAGAGCGGGGGATACAATGTATCAGTCTATACATATACTCATCCTGTAGATATATATACTGCAGAGCGGGAGGATACAATGTATCAGTCTATACATATACTCATCCTGTAGATATATATACTGCAGAGCGGGGGATACAATGTATCAGTCTATACATATACTCATCCTGTAGATATAATACTGCAGAGCGGGAGGATACAATGTATCAGTCTATACATATACTCATCCTGTAGATATATACTGCAGAGCGGGGGATACAATGTATCAGTCTATACATATACTCATCCTGTAGATATATATACTGCAGAGCGGGAGGATACAATGTATCAGTCTATACATATACTCATCCTGTAGATATATACTGCAGAGCGGGGGATACAATGTATCAGTCTATACATATACTCATCCTGTAGATATATATACTGCAGAGCGGGAGGATACAATGTATCAGTCTATACATATACTCATCCTGTAGATATATACTGCAGAGCGGAGGGATACAATGTATCAGTCTATACATATACTCATCCTGTAGATATATATACTGCAGAGCGGGGGATACAATGTATCAGTCTATACATATACTCATCCTGTAGATATATATACTGCAGAGCGGGAGGATACAATGTATCAGTCTATACATATACTCATCCTGTAGATATATATACTGCAGAGCGGAGGATACAATGTATCAGTCTATACATATACTCATCCTGTAGATATATATACTGCAGAGCGGAGGATACAATGTATCAGTCTATACATATACTCATCCTGTAGATATATACTGCAGAGCGGGGGATACAATGTATCAGTCTATACATATACTCATCCTGTAGATATATATACTGCAGAGCGGGGATACAATGTATCAGTCTATACATACACTCATCCTGTAGATATATATACTGCAGAGCGGGAGGATACAATGTATCAGTCTATACATATACTCATCCTGTAGATATATACTGCAGAGCGGGGGGATACAATGTATCAGTCTATACATATACTCATCCTGTAGATATATATACTGCAGAGCAGAGGATACAATGTATCAGTCTATACATATACTCATCCTGTAGATATATACTGCAGAGCGGGGGATACAATGTATCAGTCTATACATATACTCATCCTGTAGATATATATACTGCAGAGCGGAGGATACAATGTATCAGTCTATACATATACTCATCCTGTAGATATATATACTGCAGAGCGGGGGATACAATGTATCAGTCTATACATATACTCATCCTGTAGATATATATACTGCAGAGCGGAGGATACAATGTATCAGTCTATACATATACTCATCCTGTAGATATATATACTGCAGAGCGGGAGGATACAATGTATCAGTCTATACATATACTCATCCTGTAGATATATACTGCAGAGCGGGGATACAATGTATCAGTCTATACATATACTCATCCTGTAGATATATATACTGCAGAGCGGAGGATACAATGTATCAGTCTATACATATACTCATCCTGTAGATATATACTGCAGAGCGGGGGATACAATGTATCAGTCTATACATATACTCATCCTGTAGATATATATACTGCAGAGCGGGGGATACAATGTATCAGTCTATACATATACTCATCCTGTAGATATATATACTGCAGAGCGGGGGATACAATGTATCAGTCTATACATATACTCATCCTGTAGATATATACACTGCAGAGCGGGGGATACAATGTATCAGTCTATACATATACTCATCCTGTAGATATATATACTGCAGAGCGGAGGATACAATGTATCAGTCTATACATATACTCATCCTGTAGATATATACTGCAGAGCGGAGGATACAATGTATCAGTCTATACATATACTCATCCTGTAGATATATATACTGCAGAGCGGGGGATACAATGTATCAGTCTATACATATACTTATCCTGTAGATATATACTGCAGAGCGGGGGGATACAATGTATCAGTCTATACATATACTCATCCTGTAGATATATACTGCAGAGCGGGAGGATACAATGTATCAGTCTATACATATACTCATCCTGTAGATATATATACTGCAGAGCGGGGGATACAATGTATCAGTCTATACATATACTCATCCTGTAGATATATATACTGCAGAGCGGAGGATACAATGTATCAGTCTATACATATACTCATCCTGTAGATATATACTGCAGAGCGGGGGATACAATGTATCAGTCTATACATATACTCATCCTGTAGATATATATACTGCAGAGCGGGAGGATACAATGTATCAGTCTATACATATACTCATCCTGTAGATATATATACTGCAGAGCGGGGGGATACAATGTATCAGTCTATACATATACTCATCCTGTAGATATATACTGCAGAGCGGGGGATACAATGTATCAGTCTATACATATACTCATCCTGTAGATATATACTGCAGAGCGGAGGATACAATGTATCAGTCTATACATATACTCATCCTGTAGATATATACTGCAGAGCGGGGACATGTTATAGGGTAGATTGTGGAAGTGACAGAACGTGAACATTTCTCTAGACCTTAAGAAGATTTCCGTCCTGTGAACTTTGTGTTCTCAGGAGAAGTTGCGTTGAATAGATCTAGGTAGATCATCTCTCGGCTGCCTCTGTTATTTCACATCACTTTTCTCCCTCCTAGATAATTTATTTTTTCTCACGTAGCCAATTGGCTTAGACACAAAAAAGAAGGGACGGGGCCGGAGCAGATGCAATCGCCATGAAATAAAAGCGAATTTCCAAACCTTTTATACAACAGTTTGATTTACTGCTGTGCAAAATTCTGCTGGTCAAAACAACGCTGCCCCCTGCAGGAAGATAGCAGAACTGAGCAATGCCGCACAAGGTAGAAGAGATGATCTGCAGGCCGGGAGCTGGAGGAAGAGATGATCTGCAGGCCGGGAGGTGGAAGAAGAGATGATCTGCAGGCCGGGAGGTGGAAGAAGAGATGATCTGCAGGCCGGGAGGTGGAAGAAGAGATGATCTGCAGGCCGGGAGGTGGAAGAAGAGATGATCTGCAGGCCGGGAGGTGGAGGAAGAGATGATCTGCAGGCCGGGAGGTGGAGGAAGAGATGATCTGCAGGCCGGGAGGTGGAAGAAGAGATGATCTGCAGGCCGGGAGGTGGAAGAAGAGATGATCTGCAGGCCGGGAGGTGGAGGAAGAGATGATCTGCAGGCCGGGAGGTGGAGGAAGAGATGATCTGCAGGCCGGGAGGTGGAAGAAGAGATGATCTGCAGGCCGGGAGGTGGAAGAAGAGATGATCTGCAGGCCGGGAGGTGGAGGAAGAGATGATCTGCAGGCCGGGAGGTGGAGGAAGAGATGATCTGCAGGCCGGGAGGTGGAAGAAGAGATGATCTGCAGGCCGGGAGGTGGAAGAAGAGATGATCTGCAGGCCGGGAGGTGGAGGAAGAGATGATCTGCAGGCCGGGAGGTGGAGGAAGAGATGATCTGCAGGCCGGGAGGTGGAAGAAGAGATGATCTGCAGGCCGGGAGGTGGAAGAAGAGATGATCTGCAGGCCGGGAGGTGGAAGAAGAGATGATCTGCAGGCCGGGAGGTGGAGGAAGAGATGATCTGCAGGCCGGGAGGTGGAGGAAGAGATGATCTGCAGGCCGGGAGGTGGAAGAAGAGATGATCTGCAGGCCGGGAGGTGGAAGAAGAGATGATCTGCAGGCCGGGAGGTGGAGGAAGAGATGATCTGCAGGCTGGGAGGTGGAGGAAGAGATGATCTGCAGGCCGGGAGGTGGAAGAAGAGATGATCTGCAGGCCGGGAGGTGGAAGAAGAGATGATCTGCAGGCCGGGAGGTGGAAGAAGAGATGATCTGCAGGCCGGGAGGTGGAAGAAGAGATGACCTGCAGGCCGGGAGGTGGAAGAAGAGATGACCTGCAGGCCGGGAGGTGGAAGAAGAGATGATCTGCAGGCCGGGAGGTGGAAGAAGAGATGATCTGCAGGCCGGGAGGTGGAAGAAGAGATGATCTGCAGGCCGGGAGGTGGAAGAAGAGATGATCTGCAGGCCGGGAGGTGGAAGAAGAGATGATCTGCAGGCCGGGAGGTGGAAGAAGAGATGATCTGCAGGCCGGGAGGTGGAAGAAGAGATGATCTGCAGGCCGGGAGGTGGAAGAAGAGATGATCTGCAGGCCGGGAGGTGGAAGAAGAGATGATCTGCAGGCCGGGAGGTGGAAGAAGAGATGACCTGCAGGCCGGGAGGTGGAAGAAGAGATGACCTGCAGGCCGGGAGGTGGAAGAAGAGATGATCTGCAGGCCGGGAGGTGGAAGAAGAGATGACCTGCAGGCCGGGAGGTGGAAGAAGAGATGACCTGCAGGCCGGGAGGTGGAAGAAGAGATGATCTGCAGGCCGGGAGGTGGAAGAAGAGATGATCTGCAGGCCGGGAGGTGGAAGAAGAGATGATCTGCAGGCCGGGAGGTGGAAGAAGAGATGATCCGCAGGCCGGGAGGTGGAAGAAGAGATGATCCGCAGGCCGGGAGGTGGAAGAAGAGATGATCCGCAGGCCGGGAGGTGGAAGAAGAGATGATCCGCAGGCCGGGAGGTGGAAGAAGAGATGATCCGCAGGCCGGGAGGTGGAAGAAGAGATGATCTGCAGGCCGGGAGGTGGAAGAAGAGATGATCCGCAGGCCGGGAGGTGGAAGAAGAGATGATCCGCAGGCCGGGAGGTGGAAGAAGAGATGATCCGCAGGCCGGGAGGTGGAAGAAGAGATGATCCGCAGGCCGGGAGGTGGAAGAAGAGATGATCCGCAGGCCGGGAGGTGGAAGAAGAGATGATCCGCAGGCCGGGAGGTGGAAGAAGAGATGATCCGCAGGCCGGGAGGTGGAAGAAGAGATGATCCGCAGGCCGGGAGGTGGAAGAAGAGATGATCCGCAGGCCGGGAGGTGGAAGAAGAGATGATCCGCAGGCCGGGAGGTGGAAGAAGAGATGATCCGCAGGCCGGGAGGTGGAAGAAGAGATGATCCGCAGGCCGGGAGGTGGAAGAAGAGATGATCCGCAGGCCGGGAGGTGGAAGAAGAGATGATCCGCAGGCCGGGAGGTGGAAGAAGAGATGATCCGCAGGCCGGGAGGTGGAAGAAGAGATGATCTGCAGGCCGGGAGGTGGAAGAAGAGATGATCTGCAGGCGAGTAGGAGGAAGACGTATAGTTCATGGGATACGTAGGGCAGCTCGGTACAGGGAATAGAAGTGAAACCCGGACATCGTCATAGTATAAGAGGGGATATAAGAGATTCAGGGAAGGCGATTATGGAAATCTCACCCCGTCGTCCTGAATCCTTCTCTCCAGCTGCTTCTGACGTCTCTACACTGCTGACCGATGGCCGCCATTCCAGGGTGCACAGGGTTAATCACCCAGCTTTCCACAGATCCTGAATGTCTTATCAAGTAAACGTTACATTTACAACTAAGGAAGGATTCAGGAGGGCTACAGAATGGGGGACACCATACAGTGCCTCAGATGGTCCTGGAGATTCAGGGTGGAGGAAGACGATGGTCCTGGAGATTCAGGGGTGCAGGAAGACGATGGTCCTGGAGACTCAGGGGTGCAGAATGTGTAGTCACCGCCCGGAATAAGGGAACCCAAAACTCACTCCTTATATACAGGGTAATGCAGCCAGAAAAACTACAGGTCCCAGCAAGTCACAGGCCAAATCTAGCACTGAAGAGATGGGACACAGAAGTGGAGATCAGGGGGGAGGAGGTTCCTGCACTTGTCACTCATCCCAGTGAAAAACTCTACAGTAAGCCGAACCCTAGCAATGGCTGATAAAAGGGAGCAATAGATTGTATTATCCTGTCCCACAGTCATCCTCTCCCCAGCCTGAAATGGCTGATAACAGGGAGCAATATCAGGCTACAGGCGCGTGGTTCCTGCTATATATGCTGGAGGCCTCAGGAATAATGACGTGTCCGGATATCGCAGAACTGGTGTATTTACTGCCCTGTGTTCAGCGAATGCCCCAGATGTCTCGCCCGTATTACACCACGACAAGGTGCACACCGTGTATACGGATCTCCAACCTCACATCCTCCAGCGCCCCCTAGTGTCGGCTTTACCAAGAAATGGCATTCCCTCAGTAATAATGAGAACGCTGGGCCCGTCAGACATCATCTCCTCCTCAGGGCTTATTCAGACGAACGTATAACACATGATTTTCACACGCCTCGCACGGTCCTATGTTAGTCTATGGGGCCGTTCAGACTGTTCGTGATTTTCACGCTGCGTAAAACTCACGACATGTCCTATATTTGTGCGTTGTTTGCACATCACGCACCCATTGAAGTCAATGGGTGCGTGAAAACTGTGCACGGCCCACGGACGCACTTCTGCGTGATGAGCGCTACAGTAGTCAAAACTATGAATGAAAACAGAAAAGCACCGCGTATTACAAACAAACAGAGTGTCATCATGATGGCGGCTGCGCGAAACTCACACATCATACGCTGCTGTCACACGGAGCTGTTCTGGAGCTTTTGCGTGCGCACACACTCGTGTGAATCCGGCCTAATGGACAGGTCTCTATTCTCTCCTTCGTGTCCCCGCAATTTCTCATCATTTCATCGAGGCTGGAACTGAACGATTTATAGGACTGTTCTCAGCCAACACGGACACGGTCGCTCTGCTGCACAAAGAGATTATCCCAAACAAAACTTCTCCTAATAACACATTATATGTAGCAGCTGCCGCACAATACACAAGAGATAAATGACAGGAGCCCAGTATGTATCAGGGGCCACAGTTACAATGTGTCCCATAGGACACTGGAGCGGCCACAAGAACAGGAGCCCAAATAATAATAATGTATAGGAAATTAAATAATAGAAATAATAATACTAATACATAACGATACTACAAATAACATTACAATGTAACAAAGAACAAAAACAATACTAATAATAAATAAGAAAATAAATACAAATATTAATACTAAATAATAACAATACTAATAAATAATAAAAAGAAATACGAATAATACTAATAAAGAAGAAAATAAATAAAAATAATAATACTAATACATAATGATACTACTAATCGAAATAATAAAAAATAATATAAAATGCTAATAGAGAATACAAATAATACTAATAAAAGTTGATGGATGGTAAAAATGATAAATAATATAAATGAAAAAACATTTGAATAAATAATAATATTAAATAAAAAATATTACTACAAATCCATAAGAATATAATAATAAACGTAGAAATATCTGTTTCAGGGAGCTGCAGTTCCAGTTCCCACAGGGGTCGTCGTTCAGCTGTCCAGTGATACAGTGTTAGGGGATACACTGGCATATAACCTGTATTCATTCAGGTGTGTAGGAAAGCTGGGTGACAACCTCTGAGTTGTATCATCCTGATTTCCTAGTAAGTGACAACTTATGGGGGGTGGGGGGGCTTGTGGTGCGTCAATAGCACAACGACAACACGAGCACAATTCTTAGTGTCTGACACGACGAGTGGCTGCCGTTTTGTAACTGCATACCCCACCCCCCTTATTTTTGATCTTCCGGATGATACATATCGCTTTTTTTGCACAATTTGGACAAGGCTCTGCTGGAATTTTAGCAAAAAATGACCTCAAAGTGTTAACAAAACCAAGGCCGGGGCTTTACTTCTTGTAGCTGTGGAGCTCCTGGGAACACATGGAGTCACATCCACATGATTCTAAGTTGTACGACTGTTTGGAGTGACGGCCGCAGCGCAGCAGACGCGTCGGACGCCTTCACGACCTGAACGTGACTCGTTCCAGAAAACGTCATTCTCAGAATCCATGATAAATATTAGTGCCAGGATCCACAGAACCGTTCAGTATTAACTCACTCCCTGCTGTCTGGATTCACAAGAACCACACGGACGCTTCTCATCGGCACCAGATAATTACAAGATTTCAATAAGCGGTAAAACTTTCTGCAGATATATGCCTTTAGCTTCTTCCTCCCGCCCTCCGCACCGCGGTTTACTCCTCATGCCTCAGTTCAACCTCATTTTTACCTACTCTATGGGATTTATTAATCAGAGTATCATCTATGCACGTGACACACAAAAAGACTTGGGGGTCCGTCCGGGATAGCGACAGAAATAATAACTAGAACTTTATTTCAGGAGATTCATTGGACACATGGTATCTGCCGGTAGACTGGACAGTACACGGAGGTCAGCGAGTGGCAGCAGGACCTGCGCTTCATGACTGGAGCTCATAGTGAACGGATTCCCATTGATGTTGTAAGAATGGCCACTATTTACTGTGTCGTGGATAGAAGAGCCATGAGCTGCTGCGTTGTTTAACCCCCTGTGTCGTGCTTCACCGGCTCAGACCCTGCAATAGACATTACACCGTGGAGAAGATTTACCTGGAGTGTTCCTTTAAACCGTCAAAAGCAGCCAAGGAAGGAAAAGCTCCCATCCAAAGCAGATTAACGGCCCCCCGACCGTCACCTCAACTGTATTTACTTGGACATTTTATAAATCTCTGTATCATCTGCTCCTATAAATTTAGAAAAGCTTTGAAAACGGCGCAATCTTTCTGCAATTTATAGGGCAATTAAATAAGTGACCCTCCTTCGCCACACACCATTAAACAAAGCAAATTTATCCTCTGTAGTCAATAAAATGAAATCGCTCAAAGCAAAGAGTTTACTCAACCGTAACTGCCACGGGAAATACAGAGAGGATAGACACTGGAAGAGAAGAGCCTGGAAGAGGAAACAGAACAGGGAGAGAACAGACGCTGAGAGGAATGTCACCTGGGAAAGAAGAGCCAGTTAAAGGAAAGACACCAGGGAGAAAAAAGCCGGGAAGAGGAAAGACACCAGGGAGAGAAGAGCCTGGAAGAGGAAAGACACCAGGGAGAGAAGAGCCGGGAAGAGGAAAGACACCAGGGAGAGAAGAGCCTGGAAGAGGAAAAGACACCAGGGAGAGAAGAGCCTGGAAGAGGAAAAGACACCAGGGAGAGAAGAGCCTGGAAGAGGAAAAGACACAAAGGAGAGAAGAGTCTGGAAGAGGAAAAGACACCAGGGAGAGAAGAGCCTGGAAGAGGAAAGACACCAGGGAGAGAAGAGCCTGGAAGAGGAAAGACACCAGGGAGAAAAGAGCCTGGAAGAGGAAAGACACCAGGGAGAGAAGAGCCTGGAAGAGGAAAGACTCCAGGGAGAGAAGAGCCTGGAAGAGGAAAGACTCCAGGGAGAGAAGAGCCGGGAAGAGGATAGATACTGGGAGAAAAGAGCCGGGAAGAGGAACGGGAGCCGGGAAGAGGAACGGGAGCCGGGAAGAGGAACGGGAGCCGGGAAGAGGAACGGGAGCCGGGAAGAGGAACGAGAGCCGGGAAAGAAGAGCCGCTGAGAGGATAGACACTGGAAGAAAAGAGCCTGGAAGAGTAAAGACTCCAGGGAGAGAATTGCCACCGAGAGGATAGATACTGGGAGAAAAGAGCCGGGAAGAGGAACGGGAGCCGGGAAGAGGAACGGGAGCCGGGAAGAGGAACGAGAGCCGGGAAGAGGAACGAGCCGGGAAAGAAGAGCCGCTGAGAGGAAAGACACTGGAAGAAAAAAAGAGCCTGGAAGAGGAAAGACTCCAGGGAGAGAAGAGCCTCGAAGAGGAAAGACTCCAGGGAGAGAATTGCCACAGAGAGGATAGATACTGGGAGACGAGAGCCGGGAAGAGAGACGAGAGCCGGGAAGAGGAACGGGAGCCGGGAAGAGGAACGGGAGCCGGGAAGAGGAACGGGAGCCGGGAAGAGGAAAGGGAGCCGGGAAGAGGAAAGGGAGCCGGGAAGAGGAAAGGGAGCCGGGAAGAGGAAAGACTCCAGGGAGAGAATTGCCACCGAGAGGATAGATACTGGGAGAAAAGAGCCGGGAAGAGGAACGGGAGCCGGGAAGAGGAACGGGAGCCGGGAAGAGGAACGAGAGCCGGGAAGAGGAACGAGCCGGGAAAGAAGAGCCGCTGAGAGGAAAGACACTGGAAGAAAAAAAGAGCCTGGAAGAGGAAAGACTCCAGGGAGAGAAGAGCCTCGAAGAGGAAAGACTCCAGGGAGAGAATTGCCACAGAGAGGATAGATACTGGGAGACGAGAGCCGGGAAGAGAGACGAGAGCCGGGAAGAGGAACGGGAGCCGGGAAGAGGAACGGGAGCCGGGAAGAGGAACGGGAGCCGGGAAGAGGAAAGGGAGCCGGGAAGAGGAAAGGGAGCCGGGAAGAGGAAAGACTCCAGGGAGAGAATTGCCACCGAGAGGATAGATACTGGGAGAAAAGAGCCGGGAAGAGGAACGAGAGCCGGGAAAACGAACGAGAGCCGGGAAGAGGAACGAGAGCCGGGAAGAGAAAGAAGAGCCGCTGAGGGGATAGACACTGGAAGAAAAGAGCCTGGAAGAGGAAAGACTCCAGGGAGAGAAGAACCTCGAAGAGGAAAGACTCCAGGGAGAGAAGAACCTCGAAGAGGAAAGACTCCAGGTAGAGAATTGCCACCGAGAGGATAGATACTGGGAGAAAAGAGCTGGGAAGAGGAACGAGAGCCGGGAAGAGGAACGGGAGCCGGGAAGAGGAACGAGAGCCGGTAAGAGGAACGAGAGCCGGGAAGAGGAACGAGAGCCGGGAAAGAAGAGCCGCTGAGAGGATAGACACTGGAAGAAAAGAGCCTGGAAGAGGAAAGACTCCAGGGAGAGAAGAACCTCGAAGACTAAAGACTCCAGGGAGAGAAGAACCTCGAAGACGAAAGACTCCAGGTAGAGAATTGCCACCGAGAGGATACTGGGAGAAAAGAGCTGGGAAGAGGAACGAGAGCCGGGAAGAGGAACGAGAGCCGGGAAGAGGAACGAGAGCCGGGAAGAGGAACGAGAGCCGGGAAAGAAGAGCCGCTGAGAGGAAAGACACTGGAAGAAAAAAAGAGCCTGGAAGAGGAAAGACTCCAGGGAGAGAAGAGCCTCGAAGAGGAAAGACTCCAGGGAGAGAATTGCCACCGAGAGGATAGATACTGGGAGACGAGAGCCGGGAAGAGGAACGGGAGCCGGGAAGAGGAACGGGAGCCGGGAAGAGGAAAGGGAGCCGGGAAGAGGAAAGACTCCAGGGAGAGAATTGCCACCGAGAGGATAGATACTGGGAGAAAAGAGCCGGGAAGAGGAACGAGAGCCGGGAAAACGAACGAGAGCCGGGAAGAGAAAGAAGAGCTGCTGAGGGGATAGACACTGGAAGAAAAGAGCCTGGAAGAGGAAAGACTCCAGGGAGAGAAGAACCTCGAAGAGGAAAGACTCCAGGGAGAGAAGAACCTCGAAGAGGAAAGACTCCAGGTAGAGAATTGCCACCGAGAGGATAGATACTGGGAGAAAAGAGCTGGGAAGAGGAACGAGAGCCGGGAAGAGGAACGGGAGCCGGGAAGAGGAACGAGAGCCGGGAAGAGGAACGAGAGCCGGGAAGAGGAACGAGAGCCGGGAAAGAAGAGCCGCTGAGAGGATAGACACTGGAAGAAAAGAGCCTGGAAGAGGAAAGACTCCAGGGAGAGAAGAACCTCGAAGAGGAAAGACTCCAGGGAGAGAAGAACCTCGAAGACTAAAGACTCCAGGGAGAGAAGAACCTCGAAGACGAAAGACTCCAGGGAGAGAAGAACCTCGAAGACGAAAGACTCCAGGTAGAGAATTGCCACCGAGAGGATACTGGGAGAAAAGAGCTGGGAAGAGGAACGAGAGCCGGGAAGAGGAACGAGAGCCGGGAAGAGGAACGAGAGCCGGGAAGAGGAACGAGCCGGGAAAGAAGAGCCGCTGAGAGGATAGACACTGGAAGAAAAAAAGAGCCTGGAAGAGGAAAGACTCCAGGGAGAGAAGAGCCTCGAAGAGGAAAGACTCCAGGGAGAGAATTGCCACCGAGAGGATAGATACTGGGAGACGAGAGCCGGGAAGAGGAACGAGAGCCGGGAAGAGGAACGGGAGCCGGGAAGAGGAACGGGAGCCGGGAAGAGGAACGGGAGCCGGGAAGAGGAACGGGAGCCGGGAAGAGGAACGAGAGCCGGGAAGAGGAACGGGAGCCGGGAAGAGGAACGGGAGCCGGGAAGAGGAAAGGGAGCCGGGAAGAGGAAAGGGAGCCGGGAAGAGGAAAGGGAGCCGGGAAGAGGAAAGACTCCAGGGAGAGAATTGCCACCGAGAGGATAGATACTGGGAGAAAAGAGCCAGGAAGAGGAACGAGAGCCGGGAAAAGGAACGAGAGCCGGGAAGAGGAACGAGAGCCGGGAAGAGGAACGAGAGCCGGGAAGAGGAACGGGAGCCGGGAAGAGGAACGGGAGCCGGGAAGAGGAACGGGAGCCGGGAAGAGGAACGAGAGCCGGGAAGAGGAACGAGAGCCGGGAAAGAAGAGCCGCTGAGAGGATAGACACTGGAAGAAAAGAGCCTGGAAGAGGAAAGACTCCAGGGAGAGAAGAACCTCGAAGAGGAAAGACTCCAGGGAGAGAAGAACTTCGAAGACGAAAGACTCCAGGGAGAGAAGAACCTCGAAGACGAAAGACTCCAGGTAGAGAATTGCCACCGAGAGGATAGATACTGGGAGAAAAGAGTCGGGAAGAAGAAAGGGAGCCGGGAAGAGGAAAGGGAGCCGGGAAGAGGAAAGGGAGCCGGGAAGAGGAACGGGAGCCGGGAAAGAAGAGCCGCTGAGAGGATAGACACTGGAAGAAAAGAGCCTGGAAGAGGAAAGACTCCAGGGAGAGAAAAGCTGGGAAGAGGAAAGACACCAGGGAGACAATTGCCACCGAGAGGATAGATACTGGGAGAAAAGAGCCGGGAAGAGGAACGGGAGCTGGGAAAGAAGAGCCGCTGAGAGGATAGAGACTGGAAGAAAAGAGCCTGGAAGAGGAACGAGAGCTGGGAAGAGGAACGGGAGCCGGGAAGAGGAACGGGAGCCGGGAAGAGGAACGGGAGCCGGGAAGAGGAAAGACTCCAGGGAGAGAATTGCCACCGAGAGGATAGATACTGGGAGAAAAGAGCCGGGAAGAAGAAAGGGAGCCGGGAAGAGGAAAGGGAGCCGGGAAGAGGAACGGGAGCCGGGAAGAGGAACGGGAGCCGGGAAAGAAGAGCCGCTGAGAGGATAGACACTGGAAGAAAAGAGCCTGGAAGAGGAAAGACTCCAGGGAGAGAAAAGCTGGGAAGAGGAAAGACACCAGGGAGACAATTGCCACCGAGAGGATAGATACTGGGAGAAAAGAGCCGGGAAGAGGAACGGGAGCCGGGAAAGAAGAGCCGCTGAGAGGATAGAGACTGGAAGAAAAGAGCCAGGAAGAGGAAAGACTCCAGGGAGAGAAGAGCCGGGAAGAAGAAAGACTCCAGGGAGAGAAATGCCACCGAGAGGATAGATACTGGGAGAAAAGAGCCGGGAAGAGGAACGAGAGCCGGGAAGAGGAACGGGAGACGGGAAGAGGAACGGGAGACGGGAAGAGGAATGGGAGCCGGGAAAGAAGAGCCGCTGAGAGGATAGAGACTGGAAGAAGAGAGTCGGGAAGAGGAACGAGAGACGGGAAGCGGAACAAGACCCGAGAGAAAAGAGCCGGGAAGAGGAACGAGACCCGAGAGAAAAGAGCCGGGAAGAGGAAAGACACCCGGGAGAGAAGAGCAAATCCAAGCAAGAGATTTCGGCAAATCCAAAACTTTTCAGAAATTTGGACCATATTACATTTTTGTCAAATCGTATTGCTCATCTCTATTGCCTAATACAAGTGAGAGTTCAGCAGTGGCCGCTGGTTATACATCATCTGTGCGCAGGATCCGGGGCACCTTCCTTTTAATTCTACATTCTCCAGTCTGTTCTCTCCTCAGTGCCCGTATAACCTGTCAGCGGCGGCGAAGGCCTTAAGTAACGTCGCCATAAATCTGTCAGCGCACCCAGTGCCTTGTCCTTGATTATTTAAACACATTATAAAACTGCATGGCCCGATTCCCTGTCGTCTGTGCCTGCACGTAGCACCATGATCTAAGTGTGGGGTCCGGAGTCCCAGAATCACTGAGTCATATTTAATAACGATGGCGGAATAAAGCGCGACTCAGACGTATTATTAAGGAAGGCCAAGGACGCAGCGCAGGGAAGAGCGACCGTGAAGCCATAATCAAGACCCAACAAATCCCGTGAACATGAGCTGCCGGATTCCATGTACTGAGACTGGCGATACTGAGAATTACACCCAGTATACAGGACAGGAGGAGTGGTACTGTGCAGTGTATATATATACAGAATAATACAGATACTGAGAATTACACCCAGTATACAGGACAGGAGAAGTGGTACTGTGCAGTGTATATATATATATACAGAATAATACAGATACTGAGAATTACACCCAGTATACAGGACAGGAGAAGTGGTGCTGTGCAGTGTATATATATACAGAATAATACAGATACTGACATTACACCCAGTATACAGGACAGGAGAAGTGGTACTGTGCAGTGTTTATATAAACAGAATAATACAGATACTGAGAATTACACCCAGTATACAGGACAGGAGAAGTGGTACTGTGCAGTGTATATATATATATACAGAATAATACAGATACTGAGAATTACACCCAGTATACAGGACAGGAGAAGTGGTGCTGTGCAGTGTATATATATACAGGATAATACAGATACTGAGAATTACACCCAGTATACAGGACAGGAGAAGTGGTACTGTGCAGTGTATATATATACAGAATAATACAGATACTGAGAATTACACCCAGTATACAGGACAGGAGAAGTGGTACTGTGCAGTGTATATATATACAGAATAATACAGATACTGAGAATTACACCCAGTATACAGGACAGGAGAAGTGGTACTGTGCAGTGTCCATATATACAGAATAATACAGATACTGAGAATTACACCCAGTATACAGGACAGGAGGAGTGGTACTGTGCAGTGTGTATATATACAGAATAATACAGATACTGAGAATTACACCCAGTATACAGGACAGGAGAAGTGGTACTGTGCAGTGTATATATACAGAATAATACAGATACTGAGAATTACACCCAGTATACAGGACAGGAGAAGTGGTACTGTGCAGTGTCCATATATACAGAATAATACAGATACTGAGAATTACACCCAGTATACAGGACAGAAGAAGTGGTACTGTGCAGTGTCTATATATACAGAATAATACAGATACTGAGAATTACACCCAGTATACAGGACAGGAGAAGTGGTACTGTGCAGTGTCCATATATACAGAATAATACAGATACTGAGAATTACACCCAGTATACAGGACAGGAGGAGTGGTACTGTGCAGTGTGTATATATACAGAATAATACAGATGCTGAGAATTACACCCAGTATACAGGACAGGAGAAGTGGTACTGTGCAGTGTATATATACAGAATAATACAGATACTGAGAATTACACCCAGTATACAGGACAGGAGAAGTGGTACTGTGCAGTGTCCATATATACAGAATAATACAGATACTGAGAATTACACCCAGTATACAGGACAGAAGAAGTGGTACTGTGCAGTGTCTATATATACAGAATAATACAGATACTGAGAATTACACCCAGTATACAGGACAGGAGAAGTGGTACTGTGCAGTGTCCATATATACAGAATAATACAGATACTGAGAATTACACCCAGTATACAGGACAGAAGAAGTGGTACTGTGCAGTGTCCATATATACAGAATAATACAGATACTGAGAATTACACCCAGTATACAGGACAGAAGAAGTGGTACTGTGCAGTGTCCATATATACAGAATAATACAGATACTGAGAATTACACCCAGTATACAGGACAGAAGAAGTGGTACTGTGCAGTGTATATATATATATATATATATATATATATATACAGAATAATACAGATACTGAGAATTACTCCCAGTATACAGGACAGGAGGAGTGGTACTGTGCAATATATCATTCCTTCTTCTGCCACTGGAGGCGCAGTTCCTCTATTACTTCCAGCAGAATAGGAGACATGTGTTGATGAACTGGTTGATCTATTTAGCAGAAGTATTTCAGGAGTTGGACCGTATTATATAACACGCGGGGCCGCAGGCCAGAACTGGAGCCGCCGCCTCTCGTACGTGCTGCGCAGTCAGCTGCCGCTTCTTGTGCTAATCATCACTGTACTGGAACTACGTCTTTCAGACCACGGGAGTTTGGCGGTGGCGTCGGCTGCTTTGTGTGGTCCCGGCAGGACGACTTATTAGGGCTTTGTGTTTGTACGTAGAGTTCACTGTGGGCGGCGGAGTTGTATGTTGGAGCGTTTGCAATACACAATTTCGTAGACGTATAAAAAGACGCAGAGTGTGACATTGTGTGTTCAGCGTGGGACGCGCAGTCATATACCAGAGAAGCGAATAGCGAGCGAGGGCGACACGTAAATAGGAGCGATGGAGGGGGCGAGAACGGATACATGATGGACTACTACCCCCAGAACACGTGCAGATACCACCGTCAGTACAAGATTTACTGGGGCGGAGGAATCACACAACGACCTCCTCTCCAACCACCAAATCCAGACTACAGGGGTCCCAGACAGAGATCAATCCAAGGGGTCCCGTCCTATAACCTGCTTAGCCACTGAGGCGCCATTCATCGAGACATATTGCTGCCAAAACATGGATAATGACCTATACACCAAAAATCAGTCCCAAATATCCCGTCACCCAGCTTTCCTGAAATCCTGAACAGTAAACAAGTCTTGTTACAGAGAAGTTTTATTATCTGCGACCAGTCAGGAGACTTGAAAAGCTGGGTGACAACCCCTGAGGGAGCCATAGCGGTGCCCATAATGGATGTGACCCAGCTTTCCCAGAACCAGATATAACTAAGAAGAAGCAGATCCCAGGTTCACCCCAACAGGCCCAGACAGGAAGTAGAATGTGCAACGGAGAAAAGCTTCCTCCAATCAGCGCGGTCCCTGTGCGCCATTCCTCAGTGTGAACAATCTCTGACATCAGCGCCCGGAATCAGCCAATCATTGTACGGCCGTTGGCGTGAGATCTGCGCGAAATAATTCATGGATTGGAATTGGCGGAGCATCAAAAAAATCTGTTACTAAAGTGGTAATCAACGTGACAAGTGATAAGCGGCGGCGGCGGAAACCCTGCGCCATCACCCGGCCGGCCTCCTGACTGATTTATCACCTCCGCTTATCACTAATAAAATTTCACATTAACGAATGACCTGTGAAGAACAGAACGAGGGGTCGTGAAAACGAACGCCACCCGCCGCTCCGTTATATCAGGAGACAAAGCGGAAATCTGAACGTTGGCCGATATTGAGGGTCGCCAGACCGATCTTTTCTTTTTTCAGGACGACTTAGGCCTCATTTTTTTGCGTCCGCAATTCACCTGAAAATCCATGGGAGAAATGCGGCCCCATTCATTTCTACGGGCCCATGTACAGGACCGCGGTTTCCAGGCTCATAGAAATGAATGCACGGCTCGGGATTCGTGGACGGTCTGCGGGTGACACTCCGCCCCCGGCCGACCCGAAAATCACAGCCGTGCAGACCATTACGGTCGCGTGCATGAGGCCTTATCCAGAAATCACGAACAAAGAGACGTTACCACAATGACGGGTAAAGAGATAAAACGTCTACAGCGCAGAATACGGAAACAATCAGCAGCTTCTAGAATGATGAGAATTATAATCCCAATAATCTGTACAAGCCCCTCCAACGTCCACAAAGTCACACGCACCCATCCTTTTATGAACTTTAGAAAGTATTTACAGACGGTCCCGGCTCCTATTAAGGCCCCATGCACGACGGTGCCCGTAATCACAGCCCACGATGGTGGGCACGGCCGCCCGCATTTTAGGGCCGTACTCCCATATAAAGAATAGGAGCACGGGCCATAAAATACAAAAAATAGGCCATGCTCCATAATTCCCGGAACGGTTCTACGGCACGGACGCTACGGAAAGGTGTCCGCAACCAATAGAACCGAACGGGTCCGTAGAGTCCGCGGTATTACGGTCGTGTGCATGGCACCTAAACAACATACAGAAAGTCTGAAAACCCGTCACGTATCCGCCCTTATTGATGCTGTCACTGTATATAGATCTGCTGTCACTGATTGAGCAGCGGACGGTCTGGCAGCACAGTGTCCTGTGACTGCCGGGACGTCTCTTGCTCCAGCGCTGCCTCCTGTCACGGTCTCCGGTCTTCTGCTGATGTCGCGCCCTTTACCCGGACGCTGTGACATTCAGCGCTGAAGACCATCACGGAGTCAAGTGAACGAGCGGCAAATATTAGACAAATGAGCTCCCGAAACGTGACAGCGCCTGAAAACCAATACCTGGCAATTAGCAAAGAGTCACAAAACCGAGAAGCGGCGACCGCGATTCCTGAAAGGAGACTGAACGTCCGCAGAGAATTACAGATTAATGGCGGTAATTAACGCACCGGATCTCAGCCAATAATTGGATTTTCTAATTCTTTCAGGAGGAAAATAATAGAAAGGAAACGGAGGAGACGCTGGGAAATGTTTTCCGGTGGAAGGTTCCGGATAAGGCAGAAAGCTGTTAGTGGAGGTCAGCGCCGACACCACCGCGACCCGCAGCTCACTGATAAACGCCGCCACCGGATCAATTCAACTCAAGTTCTCGCTGCAAAGCAATTTATTTACACGCCGCGTCAAGCGAGACTTGTCTACAAGTTATCACCGGTGAGATGTAGCAGAGCTGTGGAGCTGCAGGTAATACCACAGATGACCACATGGCTGCCGCAGCGACCGCTATTAAAAACTGTCAGTAATCCTCTAAAATGTATGCAGCAGAGAGGAGATGATGGGGGTGATGAATGCCGGTGATATTGAGGGTGCAGCCAGTGACAGGATAGTTCCGGTATTCTCCGCAGACGTGAGTGTTGCGCGGTTACGGTCCAGCACGGCAGTTACTCTCCAGGATTCTGGCCGGGGTATCACTCACAGCAGTTTAGACTTCACGGGCTGTTAATCCTGGATCACGACTCCGGCCCTGCTAGATAAACACTCATCCCACTGGCTGCTCAACAACGGCGATACCAGTAATAACCGTAAACACACGGGGACTGCGGTACACCACCCGGAACGCAACGCAGAGGAGCGCCGCTCAGAAATATGGCGACTTCACCACAATATGTCAAAGAATGATGCAGTCAGCCTGGAGGAGGGAGGAAGAAAAACATCACATCTGTAATGTCTGCGGCGCTAGAGAGGACGCGGGACCGCGGCGCCAGAGAGGACGCGGGACCGCGGCGCCAGAGAGGACGCGGGACCGCGGCGCCAGAGAGGACGCGGGACCGCGGCGCCAGAGAGGACGCGGGACCGCGGCGCCAGAGAGGACGCGGGACCGCGGCACCAGAGAGGACGCGGGACCGCGGCGCCAGAGTATACGGGACCACAATGATGAGAGTATACGGGACCACAATGATGAGAGTATACGGGACCACAATGATGAGAGTATACGGGACCACGGTGCCAGAGAGTATACGGGACCACAATAATGAGAGTATACGGGACCACAATGATGAGAGTATACGGGACCATGGTGCCAGAGAGACTAGGTCATATTATCTACACCGATACATTGTAACCAACACAGCAGCTGTGCGAGCGAAACTAGGTCATATTATCTACACCGATAGATTGTAACAAACACAGGAGCTGTGCGAGCAAGACGAGGTCATATTATCTACACCGATACAATGTCACCAACACAGCAGCTGTGCGAGCGAGACTAGGTCATTATCTACACTGATACATAGTAAACAACACAGCAGCTGTGAGAGCGAGACTAGCTCATATTATCTACACCGATACATTGTCACCAACACAGCAGCTGTGCGAGCAAGACGAGGTCATATTATCTACAACGATACATTGTAACAAACACAGCAACTGTGCGAGCGAGACTAGGTCATATTATCCACACCGATACATTGTAACCAACACAGCAGCTTTGCGAGCGAGACTAGGTCATATTATCCACACCGATACATTGTAACAAACACAGCAGCTGTGCGAGCGAGACTAGGTCATATTATCTACAACGATACATTGTAACAAACACAGCAGCTGTGCGAGCGAGACTAGGTCATATTATCTACACCGATACATTGTAACCAACACAGCAGCTTTGCGAGCGAGACTAGGTCATATTATCCACACCGATACATTGTAACAAACACAGCAGCTGTGCGAGCGAGACTAGGTCATATTATCTACAACGATACATTGTAACAAACACAGCAGCTGTGCGAGCGAGACTAGGTCATATTATCTACACCGATACATTGTAACCAACACAGCAGCTTTGCGAGCGAGACTAGGTCATATTATCCACACCGATACATTGTAACAAACACAGCAGCTGTGCGAGCGAGACTAGGTCATATTATCTACAACGATACATTGTAACAAACACAGCAGCTGTGCGAGCGAGACTAGGTCATATTATCTACACCGATACAATGTCACCAACACAGCAGCTGTGCGAGCAAGACGAGGTCATATTATCTACACCGATACATTGTAACAAACACAGCAGCTTTGCGAGCGAGACTAGATCATATTATCTACACCGATACATTGTAACAAACACAGCAGCTGTGCGAGCGAGACTAGGTCATATTATCTACACTGATACATAGTAACTAACACAGCAGCTGTGCGAGCGAGACTAGGTCATATTATCTACAACGATACATTGTAACAAACACAGCAGCTGTGAGAGCGAGACTAGCTCATATTATCTACACCGATACATTGTCACCAACACAGCAGCTGTGCGAGCAAGACGAGGTCATATTATCTACAACGATACATTGTAACAAACACAGCAACTGTGCGAGCAAGACTAGATCATATTATCTACACCGATACATTGTAACCAACACAGCAGCTTTGCGAGCGAGACTAGGTCATATTATCCACACCGATACATTGTAACAAACACAGCAGCTGTGCGAGCGAGACTAGGTCATATTATCTACAACGATACATTGTAACAAACACAGCAGCTGTGCGAGCGAGACTAGGTCATATTATCTACACCGATACAATGTCACCAACACAGCAGCTGTGCGAGCAAGACGAGGTCATATTATCTACACCGATACATTGTAACAAACACAGCAGCTGTGCGAGCGAGACTAGGTCATATTATCTACACTGATACATAGTAACTAACACAGCAGCTGTGCGAGCGAGACTAGGTCATATTATCTACAACGATACATTGTAACAAACACAGCAGCTGTGCGAGCGAGACTAGGTCATATTATCTACACCGATACAATGTCACCAACACAGCAGCTGTGCGAGCAAGACGAGGTCATATTATCTACACCGATACATTGTAACAAACACAGCAGCTGTGCGAGCGAGACTAGGTCATATTATCTACACTGATACATAGTAACTAACACAGCAGCTGTGCGAGCGAGACTAGGTCATATTATCTACAACGATACATTGTAACAAACACAGCAGCTGTGCGAGCGAGACTAGGTCATATTATCTACACCGATACAATGTCACCAACACAGCAGCTGTGCGAGCAAGACGAGGTCATATTATCTACAACGATACATTGTAACAAACACAGCAACTGTGCGAGCAAGACTAGATCATATTATCTACACCGATACATTGTAACAAACACAGCAGCTGTGCGAGCGAGACTAGGTCATATTATCTACAACGATACATTGTAACAAACACAGCAGCTGTGCGAGCGAGACTAGGTCATATTATCTACACCGATACAATGTCACCAACACAGCAGCTGTGCGAGCAAGACGAGGTCATAATAATATATATATATCGTAATATATATAATATTATAATATATATAATATATATAATATATATAACAATAATAATATATGTATCGGTGTAGATAACTACACCGATACATTGTAACAAACACAGCAGCTGTGCGAGCGAGACTAGGTCATATTATCTACACTGATACATAGTAACTAACACAGCAGCTGTGCGAGCGAGACTAGGTCATATTATCTACAACGATACATTGTAACAAACACAGCAGCTGTGCGAGCGGGACTAGGTCATATTATCTACACCGATACAATGTCACCAACACAGCAGCTGTGCGAGCAAGACGAGGTCATATTATCTACACCGATACATTGTAACAAACACAGCAGCTTTGCGAGCGAGACTAGGTCATATTATCTACACCGATACATTGTAACGAACACAGCAGCTGTGTGAACTATTTTATTAGTGGGGGTTTTTCAGCCACAAGAATGTTCCCATTCACTGATAACAAGCAGAGATCTTGAAGATACTGAATTGAAACACAATGGACAGAGTTGCTAGAGTTGTTTCATACGTCAGTCTTCGTGTTACATCTTCTGTGGGGCAGGAGGGAAATCTGCGCCCCGCCAGAAACCGCCGTACATTATTGTAAATATATCGCCGCATCTGCTAAGCCCCGCCCACTATTCAGTATGAGTTACGGTGAGAACGGCGAAAATAAAGCAAAACTTTTGGAGCATTTTGGACTTTCTACACCAGGAAACGATCGTATTGGATAAATTCCCCCAAACCTCTCACTTTACAGGGATGGAGCGTCATTTACATGGGACTGCAGCTGCCATTACGGACGATAACGCGCAGCTCTGCTTTATACCGAAACAATACTTAAAAGTTTACGTTTTAAAAAGTGGCGCACAGCTAATGAATGTGGCGCACGATAATAAACGTGGCACATGATAAACGTGGCGCATGATCATAAACGTGGCACATGGTAATAAACGAGGCACATTTCAGAACTTGTATTAGCCGCACAGTTTTTGCAAAAACTATTGAGGGTAGAAAGTGTTAGGTTACATTCACACGAGCGTATCAGATTCCCGCACGTGAAAAACGTGCATGAGTGTGGCCCGTTATGCGTCAGGGTGCCTGGCGAGGGGAACACGTTATTCACGCACTCGCAAAGCGCATCTTTTTTTGTATTATTTTCAATGGAATTGATGGGTAAATTGCGCACCGCGCACAGACGAGTTTTATGCTGGTCTGAATGAGCCCTTAATAACACGATGACTTCAGCGCACGTCATGAACTCCACTTCTTTGGCGTCTTTTGCTTGGTAATATCGTCACCATTTTTTGTTAGGTCTGCAGGTATAACGCGGACATTGACGGATCCAGCATATCACGGGCATTGACGGATCCGCAGAACAATCAGGCCATAATCAGGTCATCATGCAGCGTTGAGATTCAGGGAACACGTCCGCCCCTTCATTGAGAACCTGTGCGGACACAGAAGAGATCGCCAGCGGCGACTGCGAAACGTGTCACAGCCAAGAGAGTCCCAGCTGCGAGGAGGAGAATACACGAGGGCGCGGAAAATCTGCGGAAGACGTGTAGTAAACATAATAAACGTGGCGCACGGCAATAAATGTGGCGCACGGCAATAAACGTGGCGCACAGCAATAAACGTGTGCATGGTAATAAACGTGGCTCATGATAATAAACGTGGCATATGACAATAAACGTGGCACATGACAATAAACGTGGCACATGGTAATACGCGTGGAGCATGACAATGAACGTGGCACATGACTATAAACGTGGCACATGACTATAAACGTGGCACATGACAATGAACGTGGCACACGACTATAAACGTGGCATATGACTATAAACGTGGCACATGGTAATACGCGGAGCATTACAATGAACGTGGCACATGACTATAAACGTGGCGCATGATAATAAACGTGGCGCATGATAATAAACGTGGCGCATGATAATAAACGTGGCACATTTCAGAACTTGTATTAGCCACGCGCCTACTTCACAAGTTTTTGCAAAAACTATTGAGGGTAGAAAGTGTTAGGTTACATTCACACGAGCGTATCAGATTCCCGCACGTGAAAAACGTGCATGAGTGTGGCCCGTTATGCGTCAGGGTGCCTGGCGAGGGGAACTCGTTATTCACGCACTCGCAAAGCGTATCTTTTTTTTATTATTTTCAATGGAATTGATGGGTAAATTGCGCACCGCGCACAGACGAGTTTTATGCTGGTCTGAATGAGCACTTAATAACACGATGACTTCGGCACACGTCATGAACTCCACTTCTTTGGCGTCTTTTGCTTGGTAATATCGTCACCATTTTTTGTTAGGTCTGCAGGTATAACGCGGACATTGACGGATCCAGCATATCACGGGCATTGACGGATCCGCAGAACAATCAGGCCATAATCAGGTCATCATGCAGCGTTGAGATTCAGGGAACACGTCCGCCCCTTCATTGAGAACCTGTGCGGACACAGAAGAGATCGCCAGCGGCGACTGCGAAACGTGTCACAGCCAAGAGAGTCCCAGCTGCGAGGAGAATACACGAGGGCGCGGAAAATCTGCGGAAGACGTGTAGTAAACATAATAAACGTGGCGCACGGCAATAAATGTGGCGCACGGCAATAAACGTGGCGCACAGCAATAAACGTGCGCATGGTAATAAACGTGGCTCATGATACTAAACGTGGCATATGACAATAAACGTGGCACATGACAATAAACGTGGCACATGGTAATACGCGTGGAGCATGACAATGAACGTGGCACATGACTATAAACGTGGCACATGACAATGAACGTGGCACATGGTAATACGCGGAGCATGACAATGAACGTGGCACATGACTTTAAACGTGGCACATGACAATAAAGGTGGCACATGGTAATACGCGTGGAGCATGATAATAAACATGGCGCATGATAATAAACGTGGCACATTTCAGAACTTGTATTAGCCACGCGCCTACTTCTCAAGTTTTTGCAAAAACTATTGAGGGTAGAAAGTGTTAGGTTACATTCACACGAGCGTATCAGATTCCCGCACGTGAAAAACGTGCATGAGTGTGGCCCGTTATGCGTCAGGGTGCCTGGCGAGGGGAACGCATTATTCACGCACTCGCAAAGCGCATATTTTTTTGTATTATTTTCAATGGAATTGATGGGTAAATTGCGCACAGACGAGTTTTATGCTGGTCTGAATGAGCCCTTAATAACACGATGACTTCGGCGCACGGCATGAACTCCACTTCTTTGGCGTCTTTTGCTTGGTAATATCGTCACCATTTTTTGTTAGGTCTGCAGGTATAACGCGGACATTGACGGATCCAGCATATCACGGGCGCTGACGGATCCGCAGAACAATCAGGCCATAATCAGGTCATCATGCAGCGTTTAGATTCAGGGAACACGTCCGCCCCTTCATTGAGAACCTGTGCGGACACAGAAGAGATCGCCAGCGGCGACTGCGAAACGTGTCACAGCCAAGAGAGTCCCAGCTGCGAGGAGGAGAACACACGAGGGCGCGGAAAATCTGCGGAAGACGTGTAGTAAACATAATAAACGTGGCGCACGGCAATAAATGTGGCGCACGGCAATAAACGTGGCGCACAGCAATAAACGTGCGCATGGTAATAAACGTGGCTCATGATAATAAACGTGGCATATGACAATAACCGTGGCACATGACAATAAACGTGGCACATGGTAATACGCGTGGAGCATGACAATGAACGTGGCACATGACTATAAACGTGGCACATGACTATAAACGTGGCACATGACAATAAACGTGGCACATGACTATAAACGTGGCATATGACTATAAACGTGGCACATGGTAATACGCGGAGCATGACAATGAACGTGGCACATTACTATAAACGTGGCGCATGACAATAAGCGTGGAGCATAATAAACGTGGCACATGATAATAAACGTGGCGCATGATAATAAACGTGGCACATGATAATAAACGTGGCACATTTCAGCACTTGTATTAGCCACGCGCCTACTTCACAAGTTTTTGCAAAAACTATTGAGGGTAGAAAGTGTTAGGTTACATTCACACGAGCGTATCAGATTCCCGCACGTGAAAAACGTGCATGAGTGTGGCCCGTTATGCGTCAGGGTGCCTGGCGAGGGGAACGCGTTATTCACGCACTCGCAAAGCGTATCTTTTTTTTATTATTTTCAATGGAATTGATGGGTAAATTGCGCACCGCGCACAGACGAGTTTTATGCTGGTCTGAATGAGCACTTAATAACACGATGACTTCGGCACACGTCATGAACTCCACTTCTTTGGCGTCTTTTGCTTGGTAATATCGCCACCATTTTTTGTTAGGTCTGCAGGTATAACGCGGACATTGACGGATCCAGCATATCACGGGCATTGACGGATCCGCATAACAATCAGGCCATAATCAGGTCATCATGCAGCGCTGAGATTCAGGGAACACGTCCGCCCCTTCATTGAGAACCTGTGCGGACACAGAAGAGATCGCCAGCGGCGACTGCGAAACGTGTCATAGCCAAGAGAGTCCCAGCTGCAAGGAGGAGAATACACGAGGGCGCGGAAAATCTGCGGAAGACATGTAGTAAACAAAATAAACGTGGCGCACGGTCAAAAACGTGGCGCATGATAATAAATGTGGCGCACGGCAATAAACGTGGTGCACGGCAATATACGTGGCGCACGGCAATAAACGTGGCGCATGGTAATAAACGTGGTTCATGATAATAACCGTGGCACATGATAATATACGTGGCGCATGGTAGTACGCGTGGAACATGACTATAAGCGTGGAACATGACTATAAACGTGGCACATGACTATAAACGTGGCACATGACTATATACACGTGGCACATGACTATAAACGTGGCACATGACTATAAACGTGGCACATGACTATATACACGTGGCACATGACTATAAACGTGGCACATGACTATAAACGTGGCACATGGTAGTACGCGTGGAGCATGACAATAAACGTGGCACATGACAATAAACGTGGCACATGACAATAAACGTGGTGCATGGTAATAAATGTGGCGCATGACAATAAACGTGGCACATGACAATCAACGTGGCACATGGTAATACACGTGGAGCATGACTATAAACGTGGCACGTGACTATATACGTGGCACATGACAATAAAGGTGGCACATGGCAATAAACGTGACACATGACAATAAACGTGGAGCATGATAATAAACGTGGTAATACGCGTGGAGCATGACAATGAACGTGGCACATGACTTTAATCGTGGCACATGACTATAAACGTGGCACATGACAATAAACGTGGAGCATGATAATAAACGTGTCGCATGATGATAAACGTGGCACATGGTAATACGCGTGGAGCATGACAATGAACGTGGCACATGACTATAAACGTGGCACATGACAATAAAGGTGGCACATGGTAATACGCGTGGAGCATGATAATAAACATGGCGCATGATAATAAACGTGGCACATTTCAGAACTTGTATTAGCCACGCGCCTACTTCTCAAGTTTTTGCAAAAACTATTGAGGGTAGAAAGTGTTAGGTTACATTCACACGAGCGTATCAGATTCCCGCACGTGAAAAACGTGCATGAGTGTGGCCCGTTATGCGTCAGGGTGCCTGGCGAGGGGAACGCGTTATTCACGCACTCGCAAAGCGCATATTTTTTTGTATTATTTTCAATGGAATTGATGGGTAAATTGCGCACAGACGAGTTTTATGCTGGTCTGAATGAGCCCTTAATAACACGATGACTTCGGCGCACGGCATGAACTCCACTTCTTTGGCGTCTTTTGCTTGGTAATATCGTCACCATTTTTTGTTAGGTCTGCAGGTATAACGCGGACATTGACGGATCCAGCATATCACGGGCGCTGACGGATCCGCAGAACAATCAGGCCATAATCAGGTCATCATGCAGCGTTTAGATTCAGGGAACACGTCCGCCCCTTCATTGAGAACCTGTGCGGACACAGAAGAGATCGCCAGCGGCGACTGCGAAACGTGTCACAGCCAAGAGAGTCCCAGCTGCGAGGAGGAGAACACACGAGGGCGCGGAAAATCTGCGGAAGACGTGTAGTAAACATAATAAACGTGGCGCACGGCAATAAATGTGGCGCACGGCAATAAACGTGGCGCACAGCAATAAACGTGCGCATGGTAATAAACGTGGCTCATGATAATAAACGTGGCATATGACAATAACCGTGGCACATGACAATAAACGTGGCACATGGTAATACGCGTGGAGCATGACAATGAACGTGGCACATGACTATAAACGTGGCACATGACTATAAACGTGGCACATGACAATGAACGTGGCACATGACTATAAACGTGGCATATGACTATAAACGTGGCACATGGTAATACGCGGAGCATGACAATGAACGTGGCACATGACTATAAACGTGGCGCATGACAATAAGCGTGGAGCATAATAAACGTGGCACATGATAATAAACGTGGCACATGATGATAAACGTGGCACATGATAATAAACGTGGCACATTTCAGCACTTGTATTAGCCACGCGCCTACTTCACAAGTTTTTGCAAAAACTATTGAGGGTAGAAAGTGTTAGGTTACATTCACACGAGCGTATCAGATTCCCGCACGTGAAAAACGTGCATGAGTGTGGCCCGTTATGCGTCAGGGTGCCTGGCGAGGGGAACGCGTTATTCACGCACTCGCAAAGCGTATCTTTTTTTTATTATTTTCAATGGAATTGATGGGTAAATTGCGCACCGCGCACAGACGAGTTTTATGCTGGTCTGAATGAGCACTTAATAACACGATGACTTCGGCACACGTCATGAACTCCACTTCTTTGGCGTCTTTTGCTTGGTAATATCGCCACCATTTTTTGTTAGGTCTGCAGGTATAACGCGGACATTGACGGATCCAGCATATCACGGGCATTGACGGATCCGCATAACAATCAGGCCATAATCAGGTCATCATGCAGCGCTGAGATTCAGGGAACACGTCCGCCCCTTCATTGAGAACCTGTGCGGACACAGAAGAGATCGCCAGCGGCGACTGCGAAACGTGTCATAGCCAAGAGAGTCCCAGCTGCAAGGAGGAGAATACACGAGGGCGCGGAAAATCTGCGGAAGACATGTAGTAAACAAAATAAACGTGGCGCACGGTCAAAAACGTGGCGCATGATAATAAATGTGGCGCACGGCAATAAACGTGGTGCACGGCAATATACGTGGCGCACGGCAATAAACGTGGCGCATGGTAATAAACGTGGTTCATGATAATAACCGTGGCACATGATAATATACGTGGCGCATGGTAGTACGCGTGGAACATGACTATAAGCGTGGAACATGACTATAAACGTGGCACATGACTATATACACGTGGCACATGACTATAAACGTGGCACATGACTATAAACGTGGCACATGGTAGTACGCGTGGAGCATGACAATAAACGTGGCACATGACAATAAACGTGGCACATGACAATAAACGTGGTGCATGGTAATAAATGTGGCGCATGACAATAAACGTGGCACATGACAATCAACGTGGCACATGACAATCAACGTGGCACATGGCTATAAACGTGGCGCATGACAATAAGCGTGGAGCATAATAAACGTGGCACATGATAATAAACGTGGTGCATGATAATAAACGTGGCACATGATAATAAACGTGGCACATTTCAGCACTTGTATTAGCCACGCGCCTACTTCACAAGTTTTTGCAAAAACTATTGAGGGTAGAAAGTGTTAGGTTACATTCACACGAGCGTATCAGATTCCCGCACGTGAAAAACGTGCATGAGTGTGGCCCGTTATGCGTCAGGGTGCCTGGCGAGGGGAACGCGTTATTCACGCACTCGCAAAGCGTATCTTTTTTTTATTATTTTCAATGGAATTGATGGGTAAATTGCGCACCGCGCACAGACGAGTTTTATGCTGGTCTGAATGAGCACTTAATAACACGATGACTTCGGCACACGTCATGAACTCCACTTCTTTGGCGTCTTTTGCTTGGTAATATCGCCACCATTTTTTGTTAGGTCTGCAGGTATAACGCGGACATTGACGGATCCAGCATATCACGGGCATTGACGGATCCGCATAACAATCAGGCCATAATCAGGTCATCATGCAGCGCTGAGATTCAGGGAACACGTCCGCCCCTTCATTGAGAACCTGTGCGGACACAGAAGAGATCGCCAGCGGCGACTGCGAAACGTGTCATAGCCAAGAGAGTCCCAGCTGCAAGGAGGAGAATACACGAGGGCGCGGAAAATCTGCGGAAGACATGTAGTAAACAAAATAAACGTGGCGCACGGTCAAAAACGTGGCGCATGATAATAAATGTGGCGCACGGCAATAAACGTGGTGCACGGCAATATACGTGGCGCACGGCAATAAACGTGGCGCATGGTAATAAACGTGGTTCATGATAATAACCGTGGCACATGATAATATACGTGGCGCATGGTAGTACGCGTGGAACATGACTATAAGCGTGGAACATGACTATAAACGTGGCACATGACTATATACACGTGGCACATGACTATAAACGTGGCACATGACTATAAACGTGGCACATGACTATATACACGTGGCACATGACTATAAACGTGGCACATGACTATAAACGTGGCACATGGTAGTACGCGTGGAGCATGACAATAAACGTGGCACATGACAATAAACGTGGCACATGACAATAAACGTGGTGCATGGTAATAAATGTGGCGCATGACAATAAACGTGGCACATGACAATCAACGTGGCACATGGTAATACACGTGGAGCATGACTATAAACGTGGCACGTGACTATATACGTGGCACATGACAATAAAGGTGGCACATGGCAATAAACGTGACACATGACAATAAACGTGGAGCATGATAATAAACGTGGTAATACGCGTGGAGCATGACAATGAACGTGGCACATGACTTTAATCGTGGCACATGACTATAAACGTGGCACATGACAATAAACGTGGAGCATGATAATAAACGTGTCGCATGATGATAAACGTGGCACATGGTAATACGCGTGGAGCATGACAATGAACGTGGCACATGACTATAAACGTGGCACATGACAATAAAGGTGGCACATGGTAATACGCGTGGAGCATGATAATAAACATGGCGCATGATAATAAACGTGGCACATTTCAGAACTTGTATTAGCCACGCGCCTACTTCTCAAGTTTTTGCAAAAACTATTGAGGGTAGAAAGTGTTTGGTTACATTCACACGAGCGTATCAGATTCCCGCACGTGAAAAACGTGCATGAGTGTGGCCCGTTATGCGTCAGGGTGCCTGGCGAGGGGAACGCATTATTCACGCACTCGCAAAGCGCATATTTTTTTGTATTATTTTCAATGGAATTGATGGGTAAATTGCGCACAGACGAGTTTTATGCTGGTCTGAATGAGCCCTTAATAACACGATGACTTCGGCGCACGGCATGAACTCCACTTCTTTGGCGTCTTTTGCTTGGTAATATCGTCACCATTTTTTGTTAGGTCTGCAGGTATAACGCGGACATTGACGGATCCAGCATATCACGGGCGCTGACGGATCCGCATAACAATCAGGCCATAATCAGGTCATCATGCAGCGCTGAGATTCAGGGAACACGTCCGCCCCTTCATTGAGAACCTGTGCGGACACAGAAGAGATCGCCAGCGGCGACTGCGAAACGTGTCATAGCCAAGAGAGTCCCAGCTGCAAGGAGGAGAATACACGAGGGCGCGGAAAATCTGCGGAAGACATGTAGTAAACAAAATAAACGTGGCGCACGGTCAAAAACGTGGCGCATGATAATAAATGTGGCGCACGGCAATAAACGTGGTGCACGGCAATATACGTGGCGCACGGCAATAAACGTGGCGCATGGTAATAAACGTGGTTCATGATAATAACCGTGGCACATGATAATATACGTGGCGCATGGTAGTACGCGTGGAACATGACTATAAGCGTGGAACATGACTATAAACGTGGCACATGACTATATACACGTGGCACATGACTATAAACGTGGCACATGACTATAAACGTGGCACATGACTATATACACGTGGCACATGACTATAAACGTGGCACATGACTATAAACGTGGCACATGGTAGTACGCGTGGAGCATGACAATAAACGTGGCACATGACAATAAACGTGGCACATGACAATAAACGTGGTGCATGGTAATAAATGTGGCGCATGACAATAAACGTGGCACATGACAATCAACGTGGCACATGGTAATACACGTGGAGCATGACTATAAACGTGGCACGTGACTATATACGTGGCACATGACAATAAAGGTGGCACATGGCAATAAACGTGACACATGACAATAAACGTGGAGCATGATAATAAACGTGGTAATACGCGTGGAGCATGACAATGAACGTGGCACATGACTTTAATCGTGGCACATGACTATAAACGTGGCACATGACAATAAACGTGGAGCATGATAATAAACGTGTCGCATGATGATAAACGTGGCACATGGTAATACGCGTGGAGCATGACAATGAACGTGGCACATGACTATAAACGTGGCACATGACAATAAAGGTGGCACATGGTAATACGCGTGGAGCATGATAATAAACATGGCGCATGATAATAAACGTGGCACATTTCAGAACTTGTATTAGCCACGCGCCTACTTCTCAAGTTTTTGCAAAAACTATTGAGGGTAGAAAGTGTTAGGTTACATTCACACGAGCGTATCAGATTCCCGCACGTGAAAAACGTGCATGAGTGTGGCCCGTTATGCGTCAGGGTGCCTGGCGAGGGGAACGCATTATTCACGCACTCGCAAAGCGCATATTTTTTTGTATTATTTTCAATGGAATTGATGGGTAAATTGCGCACAGACGAGTTTTATGCTGGTCTGAATGAGCCCTTAATAACACGATGACTTCGGCGCACGGCATGAACTCCACTTCTTTGGCGTCTTTTGCTTGGTAATATCGTCACCATTTTTTGTTAGGTCTGCAGGTATAACGCGGACATTGACGGATCCAGCATATCACGGGCGCTGACGGATCCGCATAACAATCAGGCCATAATCAGGTCATCATGCAGCGCTGAGATTCAGGGAACACGTCCGCCCCTTCATTGAGAACCTGTGCGGACACAGAAGAGATCGCCAGCGGCGACTGCGAAACGTGTCATAGCCAAGAGAGTCCCAGCTGCAAGGAGAATACACGAGGGCGCGGAAAATGGCGCACGGTCAAAAACGTGGCGCATGATAATAAATGTGGCGCACGGCAATAAACGTGGTGCACGGCAATAAACGTGGCGCACGACCATAAACGTGGTGCACGACAATAAACGTGGCGCATGACAATAAACGTGGCGCACGGCAATAAACGTGGTGCATGGTTATAAACGTGGCTCATGATAATAAATGTGGCACATGACAATAAACGTGGCACATGACAATAAACGTGGCACATGGTAATACGTGTGGAGCATGACAATGAACGTGGCACATAACAATGAACGTGGCACATGACTATAAACGTGGCACATGACTATATACGTGGCACATGACTATAAACGTGGCACATGACAATAAACGTGGCACATGACAATAAGCGTGGAGCATGATAATAAACGTGTCGCATGATCATAAATGTGGCACATGACAATAAGCGTGGAGCATAATAAACGTGGCACATGATAATAAACGTGGCACATGAGTATAAACGTGGCACATGACTATATACATGGCACATGACTATAAACGTGGCACATGACAATAAACGTGGCACATGACAATAAGCGTGGAGCATGATAATAAACGTGTCGCATGATGATAAACGTGGCACATGGTAATACGCGTGGAGCATGATAATAAACATGGCACATGATAATAAACGTGGCACATTTCAGAACTTGTATTAGCCACGCGCCTACTTCACAAGTTTTTGCAAAAACTATTGAGGGTAGAAAGTGTTAGGTTACATTCACACAAGCGTATCAGATTCCCGCACGTGAAAAACGTGCATGAGTGTGGCCCGTTATGCGTCAGGGTGCCTGGCGAGGGGAACTCGTTATTCACGCACTCGCAAAGCGCATATTTTTTTGTATTATTTTCAATGGAATTGATGGGTAAATTGCGCACATTATATATTATTATATATATATAATTGCGCACCGCGCACAGAAGAGTTTTATGCTGGTCTGAATGAGCCCTTAATAACACGATGACTTCAGCGCACGTCATGAACTCCACTTCTTTGGCGTCTTTTGCTTGGTAATATCGTCACCATTTTTTGTTAGGTCTGCAGGTATAACGCGGACATTGACGGATCCAGCATATCACGGGCGCTGACGGATCCGCAGAACAATCAGGCCATAATCAGGTCATCATGCAGCGTTTAGATTCAGGGAACACGTCCGCCCCTTCATTGAGAACCTGTGCGGACACAGAAGAGATCGCCAGCGGCGACTGCGAAACGTGTCACAGCCAAGAGAGTCCCAGCTGCGAGGAGGAGAACACACGAGGGCGCGGAAAATCTGCGGAAGACGTGTAGTAAACATAATAAACGTGGCGCATGGCAATAAATGTGGCGCATGGCAATAAACGTGCGCATGGTAATAAACGTGGCTCATGATAATAAACGTGGCATATGACAATAACCGTGGCACATGACAATAAACGTGGCACATGGTAATACGCGTGGAGCATGACAATGAACGTGGCACATGACTATAAACGTGGCACATGACTATAAACGTGGCACATGACAATGAACGTGGCACATGACTATAAACGTGGCATATGACTATAAACGTGGCACATGGTAATACGCGGAGCATGACAATGAACGTGGCACATGACTATAAACGTGGCGCATGACAATAAGCGTGGAGCATAATAAACGTGGCACATGATAATAAACGTGTCGCATGATGATAAACATGGCACATGATAATAAACGTGGCACATTTCAGAACTTGTATTAGCCACGCGCCTACTTCTCAAGTTTTTGCAAAAACTATTGAGGGTAGAAAGTGTTAGGTTACATTCACACGAGCGTATCAGATTCCCGCACGTGAAAAACGTGCATGAGTGTGGCCCGTTATGCGTCAGGGTGCCTGGCGAGGGGAACACGTTATTCACGCACTCGCAAAGCGCATATTTTTTTGTATTATTTTCAATGGAATTGATGGGTAAATTGCGCACCGCGCACAGACGAGTTTTATGCTGGTCTGAATGAGCCCTTAATAACACGATGACTTCAGCGAACGTCATGAACTCCACTTCTTTGGCGTCTTTTGCTTGGTAATATCGTCACCATTTTTTGTTAGGTCTGCAGGTATAACGCGGACATTGACGGATCCAGCATATCACGGGCATTGACGGATCCGCAGAACAATCAGGCCATAATCAGGTCATCATGCAGCGTTGAGATTCAGGGAACACGTCCGCCCCTTTATTGAGAACCTGTGCGGACACAGAAGAGATCGCCAGCGGCGACTGCGAAACGTGTCACAGCCGAGAGAGTCCCAGCTGCAAGAAGGAGAATACACGAGGGCGCGGAAAATCTGCGGAAGACGTGTAGTAAACATAATAAACGTGGTGCACGGTCAAAAACGTGGCGCATGATAATAAATGTGGCGCACGGCAATAAACGTGGCGCACGGCAATAAACGTGGCGCACGGCAATAAACGTGGCACATGGTAATAAACGTGGTTCATGATAATAACCGTGGCACATGATAATATATGTGGCGCATGGTAGTACACGTGAAACATGACTATAAACGTGGCACATGACTATAAACGTGGCACATGGTAATACGCGTGGAGCATGACAATAAACGTGGCACATGACAATAAACGTGGCACATGGTAATAAATGTGGCGCATGACAATAAACGTGGCACATGACAATCAACGTGGCACATGGTAATACACGTGGAGCATGACTATAAACGTGGCACATGACTATAAACGTGGCACATGACTATAAACGTGGCACGTTACTATAAACGTGGCACGTGACTATATATGTGGCACATGACAATAAAGGTGGCACATGGCAATAAACGTGGCACATGACAATAAACGTGGAGCATGATAATAAACGTGTCGCATGATGATAAACGTGGCACATGGTAATACGCGTGGAGCATGACAATGAACGTGGCACATGACTATAAACGTGGCACATGACAATAAAGGTGGCACATGGTAATACGCGTGGAGCATGATAATAAACATGGCGCATGATAATAAACGTGGCATATTTCAGAACTTGTATTAGCCACGCGCCTACTTCTCAAGTTTTTGCAAAAACTATTGAGGGTAGAAAGTGTTAGGTTACATTCACACGAGCGTATCAGATTCCCGCACGTGAAAAACGTGCATGAGTGTGGCCCGTTATGCGTCAGGGTGCCTGGCGAGGGGAACGCATTATTCACGCACTCGCAAAGCGCATATTTTTTTGTATTATTTTCAATGGAATTGATGGGTAAATTGCGCACAGACGAGTTTTATGCTGGTCTGAATGAGCCCTTAATAACACGATGACTTCGGCGCACGGCATGAACTCCACTTCTTTGGCGTCTTTTGCTTGGTAATATCGTCACCATTTTTTGTTAGGTCTGCAGGTATAACGCGGACATTGACGGATCCAGCATATCACGGGCGCTGACGGATCCGCAGAACAATCAGGCCATAATCAGGTCATCATGCAGCGTTTAGATTCAGGGAACACGTCCGCCCCTTCATTGAGAACCTGTGCGGACACAGAAGAGATCGCCAGCGGCGACTGCGAAACGTGTCACAGCCAAGAGAGTCCCAGCTGCGAGGAGGAGAACACACGAGGGCGCGGAAAATCTGCGGAAGATGTGTAGTAAACATAATAAACGTGGCGCACGGCAATAAATGTGGCGCACGGCAATAAACGTGGCGCACAGCAATAAACGTGCGCATGGTAATAAACGTGGCTCATGATAATAAACGTGGCATATGACAATAAACGTGGCACATGACAATAAACGTGGCACATGGTAATACGCGTGGAGCATGACAATGAACGTGGCACATGACTATAAACGTGGCACATGACTATAAACGTGGCACATGACAATGAACGTGGCACATGACTATAAACGTGGCATATGACTATAAACGTGGCACATGGTAATACGCGGAGCATGACAATGAACGTGGCACATGACTATAAACGTGGCGCATGACAATAAGCGTGGAGCATAATAAACGTGGCACATGATAATAAACGTGGCACATGATAATAAACGTGGCACATTTCAGCACTTGTATTAGCCACGCGCCTACTTCACAAGTTTTTGCAAAAACTATTGAGGGTAGAAAGTGTTAGGTTACATTCACACGAGCGTATCAGATTCCCGCACGTGAAAAACGTGCATGAGTGTGGCCCGTTATGCGTCAGGGTGCCTGGCGAGGGGAACGCGTTATTCACGCACTCGCAAAGCGTATCTTTTTTTTATTATTTTCAATGGAATTGATGGGTAAATTGCGCACCGCGCACAGACGAGTTTTATGCTGGTCTGAATGAGCACTTAATAACACGATGACTTCGGCACACGTCATGAACTCCACTTCTTTGGCGTCTTTTGCTTGGTAATATCGCCACCATTTTTTGTTAGGTCTGCAGGTATAACGCGGACATTGACGGATCCAGCATATCACGGGCATTGACGGATCCGCATAACAATCAGGCCATAATCAGGTCATCATGCAGCGCTGAGATTCAGGGAACACGTCCGCCCCTTCATTGAGAACCTGTGCGGACACAGAAGAGATCGCCAGCGGCGACTGCGAAACGTGTCATAGCCAAGAGAGTCCCAGCTGCAAGGAGGAGAATACACGAGGGCGCGGAAAATCTGCGGAAGACATGTAGTAAACAAAATAAACGTGGCGCACGGTCAAAAACGTGGCGCATGATAATAAATGTGGCGCACGGCAATAAACGTGGTGCACGGCAATATACGTGGCGCACGGCAATAAACGTGGCGCATGGTAATAAACGTGGTTCATGATAATAACCGTGGCACATGATAATATACGTGGCGCATGGTAGTACGCGTGGAACATGACTATAAGCGTGGAACATGACTATAAACGTGGCACATGACTATATACACGTGGCACATGACTATAAACGTGGCACATGACTATAAACGTGGCACATGGTAGTACGCGTGGAGCATGACAATAAACGTGGCACATGACAATAAACGTGGCACATGACAATAAACGTGGTGCATGGTAATAAATGTGGCGCATGACAATAAACGTGGCACATGACAATCAACGTGGCACATGGCTATAAACGTGGCGCATGACAATAAGCGTGGAGCATAATAAACGTGGCACATGATAATAAACGTGGTGCATGATAATAAACGTGGCACATGATAATAAACGTGGCACATTTCAGCACTTGTATTAGCCACGCGCCTACTTCACAAGTTTTTGCAAAAACTATTGAGGGTAGAAAGTGTTAGGTTACATTCACACGAGCGTATCAGATTCCCGCACGTGAAAAACGTGCATGAGTGTGGCCCGTTATGCGTCAGGGTGCCTGGCGAGGGGAACGCGTTATTCACGCACTCGCAAAGCGTATCTTTTTTTTATTATTTTCAATGGAATTGATGGGTAAATTGCGCACCGCGCACAGACGAGTTTTATGCTGGTCTGAATGAGCACTTAATAACACGATGACTTCGGCACACGTCATGAACTCCACTTCTTTGGCGTCTTTTGCTTGGTAATATCGCCACCATTTTTTGTTAGGTCTGCAGGTATAACGCGGACATTGACGGATCCAGCATATCACGGGCATTGACGGATCCGCATAACAATCAGGCCATAATCAGGTCATCATGCAGCGCTGAGATTCAGGGAACACGTCCGCCCCTTCATTGAGAACCTGTGCGGACACAGAAGAGATCGCCAGCGGCGACTGCGAAACGTGTCATAGCCAAGAGAGTCCCAGCTGCAAGGAGGAGAATACACGAGGGCGCGGAAAATCTGCGGAAGACATGTAGTAAACAAAATAAACGTGGCGCACGGTCAAAAACGTGGCGCATGATAATAAATGTGGCGCACGGCAATAAACGTGGTGCACGGCAATATACGTGGCGCACGGCAATAAACGTGGCGCATGGTAATAAACGTGGTTCATGATAATAACCGTGGCACATGATAATATACGTGGCGCATGGTAGTACGCGTGGAACATGACTATAAGCGTGGAACATGACTATAAACGTGGCACATGACTATATACACGTGGCACATGACTATAAACGTGGCACATGACTATAAACGTGGCACATGACTATATACACGTGGCACATGACTATAAACGTGGCACATGACTATAAACGTGGCACATGGTAGTACGCGTGGAGCATGACAATAAACGTGGCACATGACAATAAACGTGGCACATGACAATAAACGTGGTGCATGGTAATACACGTGGAGCATGACTATAAACGTGGCACGTGACTATATACGTGGCACATGACAATAAAGGTGGCACATGGCAATAAACGTGACACATGACAATAAACGTGGAGCATGATAATAAACGTGGTAATACGCGTGGAGCATGACAATGAACGTGGCACATGACTTTAATCGTGGCACATGACTATAAACGTGGCACATGACAATAAACGTGGAGCATGATAATAAACGTGTCGCATGATGATAAACGTGGCACATGGTAATACGCGTGGAGCATGACAATGAACGTGGCACATGACTATAAACGTGGCACATGACAATAAAGGTGGCACATGGTAATACGCGTGGAGCATGATAATAAACATGGCGCATGATAATAAACGTGGCACATTTCAGAACTTGTATTAGCCACGCGCCTACTTCTCAAGTTTTTGCAAAAACTATTGAGGGTAGAAAGTGTTAGGTTACATTCACACGAGCGTATCAGATTCCCGCACGTGAAAAACGTGCATGAGTGTGGCCCGTTATGCGTCAGGGTGCCTGGCGAGGGGAACGCATTATTCACGCACTCGCAAAGCGCATATTTTTTTGTATTATTTTCAATGGAATTGATGGGTAAATTGCGCACAGACGAGTTTTATGCTGGTCTGAATGAGCCCTTAATAACACGATGACTTCGGCGCACGGCATGAACTCCACTTCTTTGGCGTCTTTTGCTTGGTAATATCGTCACCATTTTTTGTTAGGTCTGCAGGTATAACGCGGACATTGACGGATCCAGCATATCACGGGCGCTGACGGATCCGCATAACAATCAGGCCATAATCAGGTCATCATGCAGCGCTGAGATTCAGGGAACACGTCCGCCCCTTCATTGAGAACCTGTGCGGACACAGAAGAGATCGCCAGCGGCGACTGCGAAACGTGTCATAGCCAAGAGAGTCCCAGCTGCAAGGAGAATACACGAGGGCGCGGAAAATGGCGCACGGTCAAAAACGTGGCGCATGATAATAAATGTGGCGCACGGCAATAAACGTGGTGCACGGCAATAAACGTGGCGCACGACCATAAACGTGGTGCACGACAATAAACGTGGCGCATGACAATAAACGTGGCGCACGGCAATAAACGTGGTGCATGGTTATAAACGTGGCTCATGATAATAAATGTGGCACATGACAATAAACGTGGCACATGACAATAAACGTGGCACATGGTAATACGTGTGGAGCATGACAATGAACGTGGCACATAACAATGAACGTGGCACATGACTATAAACGTGGCACATGACTATATACGTGGCACATGACTATAAACGTGGCACATGACAATAAACGTGGCACATGACAATAAGCGTGGAGCATGATAATAAACGTGTCGCATGATCATAAATGTGGCACATGACAATAAGCGTGGAGCATAATAAACGTGGCACATGATAATAAACGTGGCACATGAGTATAAACGTGGCACATGACTTTATACATGGCACATGACTATAAACGTGGCACATGACAATAAACGTGGCACATGACAATAAGCGTGGAGCATGATAATAAACGTGTCGCATGATGATAAACGTGGCACATGGTAATACGCGTGGAGCATGATAATAAACATGGCACATGATAATAAACGTGGCACATTTCAGAACTTGTATTAGCCACGCGCCTACTTCACAAGTTTTTGCAAAAACTATTGAGGGTAGAAAGTGTTAGGTTACATTCACACAAGCGTATCAGATTCCCGCACGTGAAAAACGTGCATGAGTGTGGCCCGTTATGCGTCAGGGTGCCTGGCGAGGGGAACTCGTTATTCACGCACTCGCAAAGCGCATATTTTTTTGTATTATTTTCAATGGAATTGATGGGTAAATTGCGCACCGCGCACAGACGAGTTTTATGCTGGTCTGAATGAGCCCTTAATAACACGATGACTTCAGCGCACGTCATGAACTCCACTTCTTTGGCGTCTTTTGCTTGGTAATATCGTCACCATTTTTTGTTAGGTCTGCAGGTATAACGCGGACATTGACGGATCCAGCATATCACGGGCGCTGACGGATCCGCAGAACAATCAGGCCATAATCAGGTCATCATGCAGCGTTTAGATTCAGGGAACACGTCCGCCCCTTCATTGAGAACCTGTGCGGACACAGAAGAGATCGCCAGCGGCGACTGCGAAACGTGTCACAGCCAAGAGAGTCCCAGCTGCGAGGAGGAGAACACACGAGGGCGCGGAAAATCTGCGGAAGACGTGTAGTAAACATAATAAACGTGGCGCATGGCAATAAATGTGGCGCATGGCAATAAACGTGCGCATGGTAATAAACGTGGCTCATGATAATAAACGTGGCATATGACAATAACCGTGGCACATGACAATAAACGTGGCACATGGTAATACGCGTGGAGCATGACAATGAACGTGGCACATGACTATAAACGTGGCACATGACTATAAACGTGGCACATGACAATGAACGTGGCACATGACTATAAACGTGGCATATGACTATAAACGTGGCACATGGTAATACGCGGAGCATGACAATGAACGTGGCACATGACTATAAACGTGGCGCATGACAATAAGCGTGGAGCATAATAAACGTGGCACATGATAATAAACGTGTCGCATGATGATAAACATGGCACATGATAATAAACGTGGCACATTTCAGAACTTGTATTAGCCACGCGCCTACTTCTCAAGTTTTTGCAAAAACTATTGAGGGTAGAAAGTGTTAGGTTACATTCACACGAGCGTATCAGATTCCCGCACGTGAAAAACGTGCATGAGTGTGGCCCGTTATGCGTCAGGGTGCCTGGCGAGGGGAACACGTTATTCACGCACTCGCAAAGCGCATATTTTTTTGTATTATTTTCAATGGAATTGATGGGTAAATTGCGCACCGCGCACAGACGAGTTTTATGCTGGTCTGAATGAGCCCTTAATAACACGATGACTTCAGCGAACGTCATGAACTCCACTTCTTTGGCGTCTTTTGCTTGGTAATATCGTCACCATTTTTTGTTAGGTCTGCAGGTATAACGCGGACATTGACGGATCCAGCATATCACGGGCATTGACGGATCCGCAGAACAATCAGGCCATAATCAGGTCATCATGCAGCGTTGAGATTCAGGGAACACGTCCGCCCCTTTATTGAGAACCTGTGCGGACACAGAAGAGATCGCCAGCGGCGACTGCGAAACGTGTCACAGCCGAGAGAGTCCCAGCTGCAAGAAGGAGAATACACGAGGGCGCGGAAAATCTGCGGAAGACGTGTAGTAAACATAATAAACGTGGTGCACGGTCAAAAACGTGGCGCATGATAATAAATGTGGCGCACGGCAATAAACGTGGCACACGGCAATAAACGTGGCGCACGGCAATAAACGTGGCACATGGTAATAAACGTGGTTCATGATAATAACCGTGGCACATGATAATATATGTGGCGCATGGTAGTACACGTGAAACATGACTATAAACGTGGCACATGACTATAAACGTGGCACATGGTAATACGCGTGGAGCATGACAATAAACGTGGCACATGACAATAAACGTGGCACATGGTAATAAATGTGGCGCATGACAATAAACGTGGCACATGACAATCAACGTGGCACATGGTAATACACGTGGAGCATGACTATAAACGTGGCACATGACTATAAACGTGGCACATGACTATAAACGTGGCACGTTACTATAAACGTGGCACGTGACTATATATGTGGCACATGACAATAAAGGTGGCACATGGCAATAAACGTGGCACATGACAATAAACGTGGAGCATGATAATAAACGTGTCGCATGATGATAAACGTGGCACATGGTAATACGCGTGGAGCATGACAATGAACGTGGCACATGACTATAAACGTGGCACATGACAATAAAGGTGGCACATGGTAATACGCGTGGAGCATGATAATAAACATGGCGCATGATAATAAACGTGGCATATTTCAGAACTTGTATTAGCCACGCGCCTACTTCTCAAGTTTTTGCAAAAACTATTGAGGGTAGAAAGTGTTAGGTTACATTCACACGAGCGTATCAGATTCCCGCACGTGAAAAACGTGCATGAGTGTGGCCCGTTATGCGTCAGGGTGCCTGGCGAGGGGAACGCATTATTCACGCACTCGCAAAGCGCATATTTTTTTGTATTATTTTCAATGGAATTGATGGGTAAATTGCGCACAGACGAGTTTTATGCTGGTCTGAATGAGCCCTTAATAACACGATGACTTCGGCGCACGGCATGAACTCCACTTCTTTGGCGTCTTTTGCTTGGTAATATCGTCACCATTTTTTGTTAGGTCTGCAGGTATAACGCGGACATTGACGGATCCAGCATATCACAGGCCATAATCAGGTCATCATGCAGCGTTTAGATTCAGGGAACACGTCCGCCCCTTCATTGAGAACCTGTGCGGACACAGAAGAGATCGCCAGCGGCGACTGCGAAACGTGTCACAGCCAAGAGAGTCCCAGCTGCGAGGAGGAGAACACACGAGGGCGCGGAAAATCTGCGGAAGATGTGTAGTAAACATAATAAACGTGGCGCACGGCAATAAATGTGGCGCACGGCAATAAACGTGGCGCACAGCAATAAACGTGCGCATGGTAATAAACGTGGCTCATGATAATAAACGTGGCATATGACAATAAACGTGGCACATGACAATAAACGTGACACATGGTAATACGCGTGGAGCATGACAATGAACGTGGCACATGACTATAAACGTGGCACATGACTATAAACGTGGCACATGACAATGAACGTGGCACATGACTATAAACGTGGCATATGACTATAAACGTGGCACATGGTAATACGCGGAGCATGACAATGAACGTGGCACATGACTATAAACGTGGCGCATGACAATAAGCGTGGAGCATAATAAACGTGGCACATGATAATAAACGTGGCACATGATAATAAACGTGGCACATTTCAGCACTTGTATTAGCCACGCGCCTACTTCACAAGTTTTTGCAAAAACTATTGAGGGTAGAAAGTGTTAGGTTACATTCACACGAGCGTATCAGATTCCCGCACGTGAAAAACGTGCATGAGTGTGGCCCGTTATGCGTCAGGGTGCCTGGCGAGGGGAACGCGTTATTCACGCACTCGCAAAGCGTATCTTTTTTTTATTATTTTCAATGGAATTGATGGGTAAATTGCGCACCGCGCACAGACGAGTTTTATGCTGGTCTGAATGAGCACTTAATAACACGATGACTTCGGCACACGTCATGAACTCCACTTCTTTGGCGTCTTTTGCTTGGTAATATCGCCACCATTTTTTGTTAGGTCTGCAGGTATAACGCGGACATTGACGGATCCAGCATATCACGGGCATTGACGGATCCGCATAACAATCAGGCCATAATCAGGTCATCATGCAGCGCTGAGATTCAGGGAACACGTCCGCCCCTTCATTGAGAACCTGTGCGGACACAGAAGAGATCGCCAGCGGCGACTGCGAAACGTGTCATAGCCAAGAGAGTCCCAGCTGCAAGGAGGAGAATACACGAGGGCGCGGAAAATCTGCGGAAGACATGTAGTAAACAAAATAAACGTGGCGCACGGTCAAAAACGTGGCGCATGATAATAAATGTGGCGCACGGCAATAAACGTGGTGCACGGCAATATACGTGGCGCACGGCAATAAACGTGGCGCATGGTAATAAACGTGGTTCATGATAATAACCGTGGCACATGATAATATACGTGGCGCATGGTAGTACGCGTGGAACATGACTATAAGCGTGGAACATGACTATAAACGTGGCACATGACTATATACACGTGGCACATGACTATAAACGTGGCACATGACTATAAACGTGGCACATGACTATATACACGTGGCACATGACTATAAACGTGGCACATGACTATAAACGTGGCACATGGTAGTACGCGTGGAGCATGACAATAAACGTGGCACATGACAATAAACGTGGCACATGACAATAAACGTGGTGCATGGTAATAAATGTGGCGCATGACAATAAACGTGGCACATGACAATCAACGTGGCACATGGTAATACACGTGGAGCATGACTATAAACGTGGCACGTGACTATATACGTGGCACATGACAATAAAGGTGGCACATGGCAATAAACGTGACACATGACAATAAACGTGGAGCATGATAATAAACGTGGTAATACGCGTGGAGCATGACAATGAACGTGGCACATGACTTTAATCGTGGCACATGACTATAAACGTGGCACATGACAATAAACGTGGAGCATGATAATAAACGTGTCGCATGATGATAAACGTGGCACATGGTAATACGCGTGGAGCATGACAATGAACGTGGCACATGACTATAAACGTGGCACATGACAATAAAGGTGGCACATGGTAATACGCGTGGAGCATGATAATAAACATGGCGCATGATAATAAACGTGGCACATTTCAGAACTTGTATTAGCCACGCGCCTACTTCTCAAGTTTTTGCAAAAACTATTGAGGGTAGAAAGTGTTAGGTTACATTCACACGAGCGTATCAGATTCCCGCACGTGAAAAACGTGCATGAGTGTGGCCCGTTATGCGTCAGGGTGCCTGGCGAGGGGAACGCATTATTCACGCACTCGCAAAGCGCATATTTTTTTGTATTATTTTCAATGGAATTGATGGGTAAATTGCGCACAGACGAGTTTTATGCTGGTCTGAATGAGCCCTTAATAACACGATGACTTCGGCGCACGGCATGAACTCCACTTCTTTGGCGTCTTTTGCTTGGTAATATCGTCACCATTTTTTGTTAGGTCTGCAGGTATAACGCGGACATTGACGGATCCAGCATATCACGGGCGCTGACGGATCCGCAGAACAATCAGGCCATAATCAGGTCATCATGCAGCGTTTAGATTCAGGGAACACGTCCGCCCCTTCATTGAGAACCTGTGCGGACACAGAAGAGATCGCCAGCGGCGACTGCGAAACGTGTCACAGCCAAGAGAGTCCCAGCTGCGAGGAGGAGAACACACGAGGGCGCGGAAAATCTGCGGAAGACGTGTAGTAAACATAATAAACGTGGCGCATGGCAATAAATGTGGCGCATGGCAATAAACGTGCGCATGGTAATAAACGTGGCTCATGATAATAAACGTGGCATATGACAATAACCGTGGCACATGACAATAAACGTGGCACATGGTAATACGCGTGGAGCATGACAATGAACGTGGCACATGACTATAAACGTGGCACATGACTATAAACGTGGCACATGACAATGAACGTGGCACATGACTATAAACGTGGCATATGACTATAAACGTGGCACATGGTAATACGCGGAGCATGACAATGAACGTGGCACATGACTATAAACGTGGCGCATGACAATAAGCGTGGAGCATAATAAACGTGGCACATGATAATAAACGTGTCGCATGATGATAAACATGGCACATGATAATAAACGTGGCACATTTCAGAACTTGTATTAGCCACGCGCCTACTTCTCAAGTTTTTGCAAAAACTATTGAGGGTAGAAAGTGTTAGGTTACATTCACACGAGCGTATCAGATTCCCGCACGTGAAAAACGTGCATGAGTGTGGCCCGTTATGCGTCAGGGTGCCTGGCGAGGGGAACACGTTATTCACGCACTCGCAAAGCGCATATTTTTTTGTATTATTTTCAATGGAATTGATGGGTAAATTGCGCACCGCGCACAGACGAGTTTTATGCTGGTCTGAATGAGCCCTTAATAACACGATGACTTCAGCGAACGTCATGAACTCCACTTCTTTGGCGTCTTTTGCTTGGTAATATCGTCACCATTTTTTGTTAGGTCTGCAGGTATAACGCGGACATTGACGGATCCAGCATATCACGGGCATTGACGGATCCGCAGAACAATCAGGCCATAATCAGGTCATCATGCAGCGTTGAGATTCAGGGAACACGTCCGCCCCTTTATTGAGAACCTGTGCGGACACAGAAGAGATCGCCAGCGGCGACTGCGAAACGTGTCACAGCCGAGAGAGTCCCAGCTGCAAGAAGGAGAATACACGAGGGCGCGGAAAATCTGCGGAAGACGTGTAGTAAACATAATAAACGTGGTGCACGGTCAAAAACGTGGCGCATGATAATAAATGTGGCGCACGGCAATAAACGTGGCGCACGGCAATAAACGTGGCGCACGGCAATAAACGTGGCACATGGTAATAAACGTGGTTCATGATAATAACCGTGGCACATGATAATATATGTGGCGCATGGTAGTACACGTGAAACATGACTATAAACGTGGCACATGACTATAAACGTGGCACATGGTAATACGCGTGGAGCATGACAATAAACGTGGCACATGACAATAAACGTGGCACATGGTAATAAATGTGGCGCATGACAATAAACGTGGCACATGACAATCAACGTGGCACATGGTAATACACGTGGAGCATGACTATAAACGTGGCACATGACTATAAACGTGGCACATGACTATAAACGTGGCACGTTACTATAAACGTGGCACGTGACTATATATGTGGCACATGACAATAAAGGTGGCACATGGCAATAAACGTGGCACATGACAATAAACGTGGAGCATGATAATAAACGTGTCGCATGATGATAAACGTGGCACATGGTAATACGCGTGGAGCATGACAATGAACGTGGCACATGACTATAAACGTGGCACATGACAATAAAGGTGGCACATGGTAATACGCGTGGAGCATGATAATAAACATGGCGCATGATAATAAACGTGGCATATTTCAGAACTTGTATTAGCCACGCGCCTACTTATCAAGTTTTTGCAAAAACTATTGAGGGTAGAAAGTGTTAGGTTACATTCACACGAGCGTATCAGATTCCCGCACGTGAAAAACGTGCATGAGTGTGGCCCGTTATGCGTCAGGGTGCCTGGCGAGGGGAACGCGTTATTCACGCACTCGCAAAGCGTATCTTTTTTTTATTATTTTCAATGGAATTGATGGGTAAATTGCGCACCGCGCACAGACGAGTTTTATGCTGGTCTGAATGAGCACTTAATAACACGATGACTTCGGCACACGTCATGAACTCCACTTCTTTGGCGTCTTTTGCTTGGTAATATCGCCACCATTTTTTGTTAGGTCTGCAGGTATAACGCGGACATTGACGGATCCAGCATATCACGGGCATTGACGGATCCGCATAACAATCAGGCCATAATCAGGTCATCATGCAGCGCTGAGATTCAGGGAACACGTCCGCCCCTTCATTGAGAACCTGTGCGGACACAGAAGAGATCGCCAGCGGCGACTGCGAAACGTGTCATAGCCAAGAGAGTCCCAGCTGCAAGGAGGAGAATACACGAGGGCGCGGAAAATCTGCGGAAGACATGTAGTAAACAAAATAAACGTGGCGCACGGTCAAAAACGTGGCGCATGATAATAAATGTGGCGCACGGCAATAAACGTGGTGCACGGCAATATACGTGGCGCACGGCAATAAACGTGGCGCATGGTAATAAACGTGGTTCATGATAATAACCGTGGCCCATGATAATATACGTGGCGCATGGTAGTACGCGTGGAACATGACTATAAGCGTGGAACATGACTATAAACGTGGCACATGACTATATACACGTGGCACATGACTATAAACGTGGCACATGACTATAAACGTGGCACATGGTAGTACGCGTGGAGCATGACAATAAACGTGGCACATGACAATAAACGTGGCACATGACAATAAACGTGGTGCATGGTAATAAATGTGGCGCATGACAATAAACGTGGCACATGACAATCAACGTGGCACATGGCTATAAACGTGGCGCATGACAATAAGCGTGGAGCATAATAAACGTGGCACATGATAATAAACGTGGTGCATGATAATAAACGTGGCACATGATAATAAACGTGGCACATTTCAGCACTTGTATTAGCCACGCGCCTACTTCACAAGTTTTTGCAAAAACTATTGAGGGTAGAAAGTGTTAGGTTACATTCACACGAGCGTATCAGATTCCCGCACGTGAAAAACGTGCATGAGTGTGGCCCGTTATGCGTCAGGGTGCCTGGCGAGGGGAACGCGTTATTCACGCACTCGCAAAGCGTATCTTTTTTTTATTATTTTCAATGGAATTGATGGGTAAATTGCGCACCGCGCACAGACGAGTTTTATGCTGGTCTGAATGAGCACTTAATAACACGATGACTTCGGCACACGTCATGAACTCCACTTCTTTGGCGTCTTTTGCTTGGTAATATCGCCACCATTTTTTGTTAGGTCTGCAGGTATAACGCGGACATTGACGGATCCAGCATATCACGGGCATTGACGGATCCGCATAACAATCAGGCCATAATCAGGTCATCATGCAGCGCTGAGATTCAGGGAACACGTCCGCCCCTTCATTGAGAACCTGTGCGGACACAGAAGAGATCGCCAGCGGCGACTGCGAAACGTGTCATAGCCAAGAGAGTCCCAGCTGCAAGGAGGAGAATACACGAGGGCGCGGAAAATCTGCGGAAGACATGTAGTAAACAAAATAAACGTGGCGCACGGTCAAAAACGTGGCGCATGATAATAAATGTGGCGCACGGCAATAAACGTGGTGCACGGCAATATACGTGGCGCACGGCAATAAACGTGGCGCATGGTAATAAACGTGGTTCATGATAATAACCGTGGCCCATGATAATATACGTGGCGCATGGTAGTACGCGTGGAACATGACTATAAGCGTGGAACATGACTATAAACGTGGCACATGACTATATACACGTGGCACATGACTATAAACGTGGCACATGACTATAAACGTGGCACATGGTAGTACGCGTGGAGCATGACAATAAACGTGGCACATGACAATAAACGTGGCACATGACAATAAACGTGGTGCATGGTAATAAATGTGGCGCATGACAATAAACGTGGCACATGACAATCAACGTGGCACATGGCTATAAACGTGGCACATGACAATAAGCGTGGAGCATAATAAACGTGGCACATGATAATAAACGTGGTGCATGATAATAAACGTGGCACATGATAATAAACGTGGCACATTTCAGCACTTGTATTAGCCACGCGCCTACTTCACAAGTTTTTGCAAAAACTATTGAGGGTAGAAAGTGTTAGGTTACATTCACACGAGCGTATCAGATTCCCGCACGTGAAAAACGTGCATGAGTGTGGCCCGTAATGCGTCAGGGTGCCTGGCGAGGGGAACTCGTTATTCACGCACTCGCAAAGCGTATCTTTTTTTTAATTATTTTCAATGGATTTGATGGGTAAATTGCGCACAGCGCACAGACGTGTTTTATGCTGGTCTGAATGAGCCCTTAATAACACGATGACTTCGGCACACGTCATGAACTCCACTTCTTTGGCGTCTTTTGCTTGGTAATATCGCCACCATTTTTTGTTAGGTCTGCAGGTATAACGCGGACATTGACGGATCCAGAATATCACGGGCATTGACGGATCCGCATAACAATCAGGCCATAATCAGGTCATCATGCAGCGCTGAGATTCAGGGAACACGTCCGCCCCTTCATTGAGAACCTGTGCGGACACAGAAGAGATCGCCAGCGGCGACTGCGAAACGTGTCACAGCCAAGAGAGTCCCAGCTGCGAGGAGGAGAATACACGAGGGCGCGGAAAATCTGCGGAAGACGTGTAGTAAACATAATAAACGTGGCGCACGGCAATAAACGTGGCGCACGGCAATAAACGTGGCGCACGGCAATAAACGTGGCGCATGGTAATAAACGTGGTTCATGATAATAACCGTGGCACATGATAGTACGAGTGGAACATGACTATAAACGTGGCACATGACTATATACACGTGGCACATGACTATATACACGTGGCACATGACTATAAACGTGGCACATGGTAATACGCGTGGAGCATGACAATAAACGTGGCACATGACAATAAACGTGGCACATGACAATAAACATGGTGCATGGTAATAAATGTGGCGCACGGCAATAAACGTGGCGCATGGTAATAAACGTGGTTCATGATAATAACCGTGGCACATGATAGTACGAGTGGAACATGACTATAAACGTGGCACATGACTATATACACGTGGCACATGACTATATACACGTGGCACATGACTATAAACGTGGCACATGGTAATACGCGTGGAACATGACTATAAACGTGGCACATGACTATAAACGTGGCACATGACTATAAAGGTGGCACATGGTAATACGCGTGGAGCATGATAATAAACATGGCGCATGATAATAAACGTGGCACATTTCAGAACTTGTATTAGCCACGCGCCTACTTCTCAAGTTTTTGCAAAGACTATTGAGGGTAGAAAGTGTTAGGTTACATTCACACGAGCGTATCAGATTCCCGCACGCGAAAACGTGCATGAGTGTGGCCCGTTATGCGTCAGGGTGCCTGGCGAGGGGAACGCGTTATTCACGCACTCGCAAAGCGCATATTTTTTTGTATTATTTTCAATGGAATTGATGGGTAAATTGCGCACCGCGCACAGACGAGTTTTATGCTGGTCTGAATGAGCCCTTAATAACACGATGACTTCGGCGCACGGCCTGAACTCCACTTCTTTGGCGTCTTTTGCTTGGTAATATTGTCACCATTTTTTGTTAGGTCTGCAGGTATAACGCGGACATTGACGGATCCGCATAACAATCAGGCCATAATCAGGTCATCATGCAGCGCTGAGATTCAGGGAACACGTCCGCCCCTTCATTGAGAACCTGTGCGGTCACAGAAGAGATCGCCAGCGGCGACTGCGAAAAGTGTCACAGCCGAGAGAGTCCCAGCTGCAAGGAGGAGAATACACGAGGGCGCGGAAAATCTGCGGAAGACAAACCCCCTCACGTCTCCGCTAAACATACAACATAGACAGATGTAGCAGAGCTGAATGGATTTTGTTAATTTTATGTATTTGCAAGGCACCAACATATACTGCAGCGCTGTACAGAAGCCACCACTCACTACTCACTGTCCCCTGTGCAACTCACAATCTAAACACAGAGTATATTGCTATAACTAAGCATGACAAACTCCGCACTGCTACATCTGTACACAGAGAACACTGGATCTGTGAAGACTCGCACGGTCAGCAGCATCATGTATACAACCCCCAGCATGTGCTGCCACAGTAACCCCGGCTATACAGCTACTGCGATAGACGAGAAAACAACTAAACCGCTCGCACTCTGGCGCAATGTGTCAGCAAACATCAGCCAATAAAAATACAAAAGGAGATGAATGGCACCGGCGGGCAGCGGAGATTCTCCATAATCAGCGGAAAATACACAATCTGAAGAGACACCACACAGGGTTCATCCAGAGCTGCACCGGGAACAGAATCTATACAGACAAACCTGAAAGGTATTTCATCTTATACTCCAGTCACATCCAGAGCTGCACCAAGAACAGAATCTATACAGACATTCCAGAGAGGTATCACATCATCTTATACTCCAGTCACATTAAGAGCTGCACCAGGCACAGAATCTATACAGACATTCCTGAGAGGTATCACATCTTATAACTCCAGTCACATCCAGAGCTGTACCAGGCACAGAATCTATACAGACAATCCTGAGAGGTATCACATCTTATACTCCAGTCACATCAAAAGCTGCACCAGGAACAGAATCTATACAGACATTCCTGAGAGGTATGACATCTTATACTCCAGTCACATCAAAAGCTGCACCAGGCACAGAATCTATACAGAAAATCCTGAGAGGTACGACATCCAGAGATACAAAGTGCGGCGGTAGCGTGAGACACGGGGACGCTTTATTTACTGCGCTGTAAGTCACGAACAGTTATATTATTCCGACTGCCTCAACCAATTTGACCAAATAAAAACACAGCATAAAACGTCAACTCCGAGGAAATCATTCACCGTGTATTATGTGGAGGAAAGAGGCTGTAAAACATCCCGAGGAGCAAAACCGCAGCTCTGAGCCACTCTTATAACACTCCAGCACTATTATATCCTCCAGAGACATTACATCATATATGTGACTGATATCAGCCGCTCCTCTTATAACACTCCAGCACTATTATATCCTCCAGAGACATTACATCATATGTGTGACTGATATCAGCCGCTCCTCTTATATCACTCCAGCACTATTATATCCTCCAGAGACATTACATCATATATGTGACTGATATCAGCCGCTCCTCTTATAACACTCCAGCACTATTATATCCTCCAGAGACATTACATCATATATGTGACTGATATCAGCCGCTCCTCTTATAACACTCCAGCACTATTATATCCTCCAGAGACATTACATCATATGTGTGACTGATATCAGCCGCTCCTCTTATAACACTCCAGCACTATTATATCCTCCAGAGACATTACATCATATGTGTGACTGATATCAGCCGCTCCTCTTATATCACTCCAGTACTATTATATCCTCCAGAGACATTACATCATATGTGTGACTGATATCAGCCGCTCCTCTTATATCACTCCAGTACTATTATATCCTCCAGAGACATTACATCATATGTGACTGATATCAGCCGCTCCTCTTATAACACTCCAGCACTATTATATCCTCCAGAGACATTACATCATATGTGACTGATATCAGTCGCTCCTCTTATATCACTCCAGCACTATTATATCCTCCAGAGACATTACATCATATGTGTGACTGATATCAGCCGCTCCTCTTATATCACTCCAGCACTATTATATCCTCCAGAGACATTACATCATATATGTGACTGATATCAGCCGCTCCTCTTATAACACTCCAGCACTATTATATCCTCCAGAGACATTACATCATATGTGACTGATATCAGCCGCTCCTCTTATAACACTCCAGTACTATTATATCCTCCAGAGACATTACATCATATGTGTGACTGATATCAGCCGCTCCTCTTATATCACTCCAGCACTATTATAACCTCCAGAGACATTACATCATATGTGACTGATATCAGCCGCTCCTCTTATATCACTCCAGTACTATTATATCCTCCAGAGACATTACATCATATGTGACTGATATCAGCCGCTCCTCTTATAACACTCCAGCACTATTATATCCTCCAGAGACATTACATCATATGTGACTGATATCAGCCGCTCCTCTTATATCACTCCAGTACTATTATATCCTCCAGAGACATTACATCATATGTGACTGATATCAGCCGCTCCTCTTATAACACTCCAGTACTATTATATCCTCCAGAGACATTACATCATATGTGTGACTGATATCAGCCGCTCCTCTTATATCACTCCAGTACTATTATATCCTCCAGACATTACATCATATGTGACTGATATCAGCCGCTCCTCTTATAACACTCCAGCACTATTATATCCTCCAGAGACATTACATCATATATGTGACTGATATCAGCAGCTCCTCTTATAACACTCCAGTACTATTATATCCACCAGAGACATTACATCATATGTGACTGATATCAGCCGCTCCTCTTATATCACTCCAGTACTATTCTATCCTCCAGAGACATTACATCATATGTGTGACTGATATCAGCCGCTCCTCTTATATCACTCCAGTACTATTATATCCTCCAGAGACATTACATCATATGTGTGACTGATATCAGCCGCTCCTCTTATATCACTCCAGCACTATTATATCCTCCAGAGACATTACATCATATGTGTGACTGATATCAGCCGCTCCTCTTATATCACTCCAGTACTATTATATCCTCCAGAGACATTACATCATATGTGTGACTGATATCAGCCGCTCCTCTTATATCACTCCAGTACTATTATATCCTCCAGAGACATTACATCATATGTGACTGATATCAGCCGCTCCTCTTATAACACTCCAGCACTATTATATCCTCCAGACATTACATCATATGTGTGACTGATATCAGCCGCTCCTCTTATATCACTCCAGCACTATTATATCCTCCAGAGACATTACATCATATATGTGACTGATATCAGCCGCTCCTCTTATATCACTCCAGCACTATTATATCCTCCAGAGACATTACATCATATGTGACTGATATCAGCCGCTCCTCATAACACTCCAGTACTATTATATCCTCCAGAGATATTACATCATATGTGACTGATATGAGCCGCTCCTCTTATATCACTCCAGCACTATTATATCCTCCAGAGACATTACATCATATGTGACTGATATCAGCCGCTCCTCTTATATCACTCCAGCACTATTATATCCTCCAGAGACATTACATCATATGTGTGACTGATATCAGCCGCTCCTCTTATAACACTCCAGTACTACTATATCCTCCAGAGACATTACATCATATGTGACTGATATCAGCCGCTCCTCTTATATCACTCCAGTACTATTATATCCTCCAGAGACATTACATCATATGTGACTGATATCAGCCGCTCCTCTTATATCACTCCAGCACTATTATATCCTCCAGAGACATTACATCATATGTGACTGATATCAGCCGCTCCTCTTATATCACTCCAGTACTATTATATCCTCCAGAGACATTACATCATATGTGTGACTGATATCAGCCGCTCCTCTTATATCACTCCAGCACTATTATATCCTCCAGAGACATTACATCATATGTGACTGATATCAGCCGCTCCTCTTATAACACTCCAGCACTATTATATCCTCCAGAGACATTACATCATATGTGACTGATATCAGCCGCTCCTCTTATAACACTCCAGTACTATTATATCCTCCAGAGACATTACATCATATGTGTGACTGATATCAGCCGCTCCTCTTATATCACTCCAGCACTATTATATCCTCCAGAGACATTACATCATATGTGACTGATATCAGCCGCTCCTCTTATAACACTCCAGCACTATTATATCCTCCAGAGACATTACATCATATGTGACTGATATCAGCCGCTCCTCTTATAACACTCCAGTACTATTATATCCTCCAGAGACATTACATCATATGTGTGACTGATATCAGCCGCTCCTCTTATATCACTCCAGCACTATTATATCCTCCAGAGACATTACATCATATGTGACTGATATCAGCCGCTCCTCTTATAACACTCCAGTACTATTATATCCTCCAGAGACATTACATCATATGTGTGACTGATATCAGCCGCTCCTCTTATATCACTCCAGTACTATTATATCCTCCAGAGACATTACATCATATGTGACTGATATCAGCAGCTCCTCTTATAACACTCCAGTACTATTATATCCACCAGAGACATTACATCATATGTGACTGATATCAGCCGCTCCTCTTATATCACTCCAGTACTATTATATCCTCCAGAGACATTACATCATATGTGTGACGGATATCAGCCGCTCCTCTTATATCACTCCAGCACTATTATATCCTCCAGAGACATTACATCATATGTGTGACTGATATCAGCCGCTCCTCTTATATCACTCCAGTACTATTATATCCTCCAGAGACATTACATCATATGTGACTGATATCAGCCGCTCCTCTTATATCACTCCAGTACTATTATATCCTCCAGAGACATTACATCATATGTGACTGATATCAGCCGCTCCTCTTATAACACTCCAGTACTATTATATCCTCCAGAGACATTACATCATATGTGTGACTGATATCAGCCGCTCCTCTTATATCACTCCAGTACTATTATATCCTCCAGACATTACATCATATGTGACTGATATCAGCCGCTCCTCTTATAACACTCCAGCACTATTATATCCTCCAGAGACATTACATCATATATGTGACTGATATCAGCAGCTCCTCTTATAACACTCCAGTACTATTATATCCACCAGAGACATTACATCATATATGTGACTGATATCAGCCGCTCCTCTTATATCACTCCAGTACTATTATATCCTCCAGAGACATTACATCATATGTGACTGATATCAGCCGCTCCTCTTATATCCCTCCAGCACTATTATATCCTCCAGAGACATTACATCATATGTGACTGATATCAGCCGCTCCTCTTATATCACTCCAGTACTATTATATCCTCCAGAGACATTACATCATATGTGACTGATATCAGCCGCTCCTCTTATATCACTCCAGCACTATTATATCCTCCAGAGACATTACATCATATGTGACTGATATCAGCCGCTCCTCTTATATCACTCCAGTACTATTATATCCTCCAGACATTACATCATATGTGTGACTGATATCAGCCGCTCCTCTTATATCACTCCAGTACTATTATATCCTCCAGAGACATTACATCATATGTGTGACTGATATCCGCCGCTCCTCTTATATCACTCCAGTAATATTATATCCTCCAGAGACATTACATCATATGTGTGACTGATATCAGCCGCTCCTCTTATATCACTCCAGTACTATTATATCCTCCAGAGACATTACATCATATGTGTGACTGATATCAGCCGCTCCTCTTATTACACTCCAGTACTATTATATCCTCCAGAGACATTACATCATATGTGTGACTGATATCAGCCGCTCCTCTTATATCACTCCAGTACTATTATATCCTCCAGAGACATTACATCATATGTGTGACTGATATCAGCCGCTCCTCTTATATCACTCCAGCACTATTATATCCTCCAGACATTACATCATATATGTGACTGATATCAGCCGCTCCTCTTATAACACTCCAGCACTATTATATCCTCCAGAGACATTACATCATATGTGTGACTGATATCAGCCGCCCCTCTTATATCACTCCAGCACTATTATATCCTCCAGAGACATTACATCATATATGTGACTGATATCAGCCGCTCCTCTTATATCACTCCAGAACTATTATATCCTCCAGAGACATTACATCATATGTGTGACTGATATCAGCCGCTCCTCTTATAACACTCCAGTACTAATATATCCTCCAGACATTACATCATATGTGACTGATATCAGCCGCTCCTCTTATATCACTCCAGCACTATTATATCCTCCAGAGACATTACATCATATGTGACTGATATCAGCCGCTCCTCTTATAACACTCCAGTACTGTTATAAGCTCCGGACTGTCATAGCATCTTCAGTAAATAGATCTTAGCGGTGTTCTCTGACATCTATGTTATAATAATAGAATACGTGATTATTGTCCAGTCCGTGGGGGTCTCATCTTTGAGATGTCCCCCTATTGTCAGCTCATTACATAGCACGCGGCACCAGTGACACCTCCTGATGACAATACACGGGCGACCGCATGGAACTACTCCCCTCAACATCCAGCACACGTGTGCAGCCACATAGACCAAAAACCAGACACATCACAAGCCCCACAATACAGGGACACCCCTTCCCATAATATAAAGGTGCGGCTCAGACAGGGGAGACTGAGCGTTACGGACACAGAGCCACAATAATAGCGGGGGCCCGGTCCTTATAATCTGGGGGCCACAACATAAAACAGCCGCATTATGCTCCGGAGCTGCACTCACAGTTCTGCTGGTTTCCTTTTAGCTCTCAGGTCTCTGCTGTTCATCTTCTCCTCTGTGCATCTCATTGTCTAGCAGTTGTATTTATTATCGGGGTTGGGGGTTAGTAGTCCCATGGGAGGGGGTATTGGCGGGGCAGTTAATTATCATCAGTGGGCGAGGGTGGACGTCTCCCCCGGGGGCTGCAGATAGTGAACAGAAGATTCCTGGACAGGACTCGGCTTGTAATGTCTGGAGGTAAGAGGCGCAGCAGCACCGCAGAGCTCTCTATAGCATCACCCCGCCCTCACGTTACACCGCAGCCCGCCCTCACCACGTTACACCGCGACCCACGCTCACCGCGCTACACCGCAGCCCGCCCTCACCGCGCTACACCGCAGCCCGCCCTCACCGCGCTACACCGCAGCCCGCCCTCACCACGTTACACCGCGACCCACGCTCACCGCGCTACACCGCAGCCCGCCCTCACCGCGCTACACCGCAGCCCGCCCTCACCGCAGGCCGCCCTCAACGCACTACACCGCAGCCCGCGCTACACCGCAGCCCGCCCTCACCGCACTACACCGCAGCCCGCGCTACACCGCAGCCCGCCCTCACCGCGCTACACCGCAGCCCGCCCTCACCACGCTACACCGCAGAGCGCCCTCACCGCGCTACACCGCAGAGCGCCCTCACCACGCTACACCGCAGAGCGCCCTCACCGCGCTACACCGCAGAGCGCCCTCACCGCGCTACACCGCAGCCCGCCCTCACCGCACTACACCGCCCTCAGCGCACTACACCGCAGCCCGCGCTACACCGCAGCCCGCCCTCACCGCGCTACACCGCGACCCACGCTCACCGCGCTACACCGCAGCCCGCCCTCACCGCGCTACACCGCAGAGCGCCCTCACCGTGCTACACCGCAGCCCACCATCACAGCGCTACAACGCAGCCCACGCTCACCGCGCTACACCGCAGCCCGCGCTACACCGCAGCCCACACTCACCGCGCTACACCGCAGCCCGCCCTCACCGCGTTACACCGCAGCCCGCCCTCACCGCAGGCCGCCCTCACCGCGCTACACCGCGACCCGCCCTCACTGCGACACACCGCAGCCCACGCTCACCGCGCTACACCGCAGCCCACGCTCACAGCGCTACACCGCAGCCCACGCTCACCGCCCTACACCGCAGCCCGCCCCCACCGCGCTACACCGCAGCCCGCCCTCACGGCGCTACACCGCAGACCGCCCTCACGGTGCTATACCGCAGCCCGCCCTCACGGCGCTATACCGCAGGCCGCCCTCACCGCGCTACACCGCGACCCACGATCACCGCGCTACACCGCAGCCCGCCCTCACCGCGCTACACCGCAGCCCGCCCTCAACGCGCTACACCACAGCCCGCCCTCACCGCGCTACACCGCAGCCCGCCATCACAGCGCTACACCGCAGCCAGCGCTCACCGCAGCCCGCGCTACACCGCAGCCCACGCTCACCGCGCTACACCGCAGCCTGCCCTCACCGCGCTACACCGCAGCCCTTCCTCACTGCAGGCCGCCCTCACCGCGCTACACCGCAGAGCGCCCTCACCGCGCTACACCGCGACCTGCCCTCACCGCGCTACACCGCGACACACCGCAGCCCACGCTCACCGCAGCCCACGCTCACAGCGCTACACCGCAGCTTACGCTCACCGCCCTACACCGCAGCCCGCCCCCACCGCAGCCCGCCATCACGGCGCTACACCGCAGACCGCCCTCACGGCGCTACACCGCAGACCGCCCTCACGGCGCTACACCGCAGACCGCCCTCACGGCGCTACACCGCAGACCGCCCTCACGGCGCTACACCGCAGACCGCCCTCACCGCGGCCCACCCTCACCGCGCTACACCGCGACCCACCCTCACCGCGCTACACCGCAGCCCGCACTACACCGCAGCCCACGCTCACCGCGCTACACCGCGGCCCACGCTCACCGCGACCCACCCTCACCACGCTACACCGCAGCAGGTGCTACACCGCAGCCCGCCCTCACCGCGCTACACCGCAGCTTGCCCCCCCCGCTCACCGCAGCCCACGCTCACCGTGCTACACCGCAGCCCACGCTCACCGCAGCCCACGCTCACCGCAGCCCGCCCTCACCGCGCTACACCGTAGCCCGCCCCCACCGCAGCCCACCCTCACGGCGCTACACCGAGGCCCGCCCTCACGGCGCTACACCGCGGCCCGCCCTCACCGCGCTACACCGCAGCCCGCGCTAAACCGCAGCCCACCCTCACCGCGCTACACCGTGACCCACCCTCACCGCGCTACACCGCAGCCCGCCCCCACCGCAGCCCGCCCTCACCCCACAGACCACCCTCCCCGCGCTACACCGCGACCCACCCTCACCGCGCTACACCGCAGCCCGCCCTCACCGCGCTACACCGCAGCCCGCCCTCACCGCGCTACACCGCAGCCCGCCCTCACCGCGCTACACCGCAGCCCGCCCTCACCGCGCTACACCGCAGCCCGCCCTCACCGCGCTACACAGCAGCCCGCCCTCACCGCGACCCACCCTCACCCCGCTGCACCGCAGCCCACCCTCACGTTACACCACAGCCCACCCTTACTGCGCTACACCACAGCCCACCCTCACCGCATTACACCGCACCCTCACCGCGCCCCGTCCTCACGTAACACCGCAGCCCACCCTCACCGCGCCACGTCCTCACGTTACACAGCAGCCCATCCTCACCGCAGACCGCCCTCATGCTACACCACAGCCCACCCTCACCGCAGCCCGCCCCCACCACCACGCTACACCGCAGCCCGCCCTCTCGTTACACCGCAGCCCACCCTCACCGCGCCACACCAGAGCCCGCCCTCATGTCACACCGCATCTCACCCTCACGTCACACCGCGTCTCACCCTCACCTCACACCGCGTCTCACCCTCACACCGCGTCTCACCCTCACCTCGCGTCTCACCCTCACCTCACACCGCGTCTCACCCTCACCTCACACCGCGTCTCACCCTCACCTCACACCGCGTCTCACCCTCACCTCACACCGCGTCTCATCCTCACCTCACACCGCGTCTCATCCTCACCTCACACCGCGTCTCACCCTCACCTCACACCGCGTCTCACCCTCACCTCACACCGCGTCTCACCCTCACCTCACACCGCGTCTCACCCTCACCTCGCGTCTCACCCTCACCTCACACCGAGTCTCCCCCTCACCTCACACCGCGTCTCACCCTCACCTCACACCGCGTCTCACCCTCACCTCGCGTCTCACCCTCACCTCGCGTCTCACCCTCACCTCACACCGCGTCTCACCCTCACCTCACACCGCGTCTCATCCTCACCTCACACCGCGTCTCATCCTCACCTCACACCGCGTCTCACCCTCACCTCACACCGCGTCTCACCCTCACCTCACACCTCGTCTCACCCTCACCTCACACCGCGTCTCACCCTCACACCGCGTCTCACCCTCACCTCACACCGAGTCTCACCCTCACCTCACACCGAGTCTCACCCTCACCTCACCCCGCGTCTCACCCTCACCTCACGTCTCCCCCTCACCTCACACCGCGTCTCCCCCTCACCTCACACCGCGTCTCACCCTCACCTCACACCGCGTCTCACCCTCACCTCACACCGCGTCTCCCCCTCACCTCACACCGCGTCTCACCCTCACTTCACACCGCGTCTCCCCCTCACCTCACACCGCGTCTCACCCTCACACCACGTCTCCCCTCACCGCGTCTCACCCTCACCTCACACCGCATCTCACCCTCACCTCACACCGCGTCTCACCCGCGTCTCCCCCTCACCTCACCCTCACACCGCGTCTCACCCTCACCTCACACCGCGTCTCACCCTCACCTCACCCTCACCTCACACCGCGGCTCACCCTCACCCTCACACCGCGTCTCACCCTCACCTCACACCGCGTCTGACCCTCACACCGCGTCTCCCCCTCACCTCACACCGCGTCTCCCCCTCACCTCACACCGCGTCTCACCCTCACCTCACACCGCGTCTCACCCTCACCTCGCGTCTCACCCTCACCTCACACCGCGTCTCACCCTCACCTCACACCGCGTCTAACCCTCACCTCACACTGCGTCTCACCCTCACCTCGTCTCTCCCTCACCTCACACCGCGTCTCACCCTCACCTCACACCGCGTCTCACCCTCACCTCACACCGCGTCTCACCCTCACCTCACCTCGTCTCCCCTCACCGCGTCTCACCCTCACCTCACCCTCACACCGCGTCTCCCACTCACCTCACCCTCACACCGCGTCTCCCCCTCACCTCGCACCGCGTCTCCCCCTCACCTCGCACCGCGTCTCCCCCTCACCTCGCACCGCGTCTCCCCCCTCACCTCGCACCGGGTCTCCCCCTCACCTCGCACCGCGTCTCACCCTCACCTCGCACCGCGTCTCACCCTCACCTCGCACCGCGTCTCACCCTCACCTCGCACCGCGTCTCACCCTCACCTCGCGTCTCACCCTCACCTCGCGTCTCACCCTCACCTCACACCGCGTCTCACCCTCACCTCGCGTCTCATCCTCACCTCACACCGCGTCTCATCCTCACCTCACACCGCGTCTCACCCTCACCTCACACCGCGTCTCACCCTCACCTCACACCTCGTCTCACCCTCACCTCACACCGCGTCTCACCCTCACACCGCGTCTCACCCTCACCTCACACCGAGTCTCACCCTCACCTCACCCCGCGTCTCACCCTCACCTCACGTCTCCCCCTCACCTCACACCGCGTCTCCCCCTCACCTCACACCGCGTCTCACCCTCACCTCACACCGCGTCTCACCCTCACCTCACACCGCGTCTCCCCCTCACCTCACACCGCGTCTCACCCTCACTTCACACCGCGTCTCACCCTCACCTCACACCGCGTCTCACCCTCACACCACACCTCGTCTCCCCTCACCGCGTCTCACCCTCACCTCACACCGCATCTCACCCTCACCTCACACCGCGTCTCACCCTCACCTCGCGTCTCACCCGCGTCTCCCCCTCACCTCACCCTCACACCGCGTCTCACCCTCACCTCACACCGCGGCTCACCCTCACCTCACACCGCGGCTCACCCTCACCCTCACACCGCGTCTCACCCTCACCTCACACCGCGTCTCACCCTCACACCGCGTCTCCCCCTCACCTCACACCGCGTCTCACCCTCACCTCACACCGCGTCTCACCCTCACCTCACACCGCGTCTCACCCTCACCTCACACCGCGTCTCACCCTCACCTCACACCGCGTCTAACCCTCACCTCACACTGCGTCTCACCCTCACCTCGTCTCTCCCTCACCTCACACCGCGTCTCACCCTCACCTCACACCGCGTCTCACCCTCACCTCACACCGCGTCTCACCCTCACCTCACCTCGTCTCCCCTCACCGCGTCTCACCCTCACCTCACACCGCGTCTCACCCTCACCTCACCCTCACACCGCGTCTCCCACTCACCTCACCCTCACACCGCGTCTCCCCCTCACCTCGCACCGCGTCTCCCCCTCACCTCGCACCGCGTCTCCCCCTCACCTCGCACCGGGTCTCCCCCTCACCTCGCACCGCGTCTCACCCTCACCTCGCACCGCGTCTCACCCTCACCTCGCACCGCGTCTCACCCTCAACTCGCACCGCGTCTCACCCTCACCTCGCACCGCGTCTCACCCTCACCTCGCGTCTCACCCTCACCTCGCACCGCGTCTCCCTCACCTCGCACCGCGTCTCCCCCTCACCTCGCACCGCGTCTCCCCCTCACCTCGCGTCTCACCCTCACCTCGCACCGCGTCTCACCCTCACCTCGCACCGCGTCTCACCCTCACCTCGCACCGCGTCTCACCCTCACCTCGCACCGCGTCTCCCCCTCACCTCACACCGCGTCTCCCCCTCACCTCACACCGCGTCTCCCCCTCACCGCCTCACCCTCACCTCACACCGCGTCTCCCCCTCACACCGCTTCTCCCCCTCACCTCACACCGCGTCTCCCCCTCACCTCACAACGCGTCTCCCCCTCACCGCGTCTCCCCCTCACCGCGTCTCCCCCTCACATCGCGTCTCACCCTCACCTCGCGTCTCACCCTCACCTCACATCTCACCCTCACCTCACACCGCGTCTCACCCTCACCTCACACCGCGTCTCACCCTCACCTCACACCGCGTCTCACCCTCACCTCACACCGCGTCTCACCCTCACCTCACACCGCGTCTCACCCTCACCGTGTCTCCCCCTCACCTCACACCGCGTCTCCCCCTCACCTCACACCGCGTCTCCCCCTCACCTCACACCGCGTCTCACCCTCACCTCACACCGCGTCTCACCCTCACCTCACACCGCGTCTCACCCTCACCTCACCCTCACACCGCGTCTCCCACTCACCTCACCCTCACACCGCGTCTCCCCCTCACCTCGCACCGCGTCTCCCCCTCACCTCGCACCGCGTCTCCCCCTCACCTCGCACCGGGTCTCCCCCTCACCTCGCACCGCGTCTCACCCTCACCTCGCACCGCGTCTCACCCTCACCTCGCACCGCGTCTCACCCTCAACTCGCACCGCGTCTCACCCTCACCTCGCACCGCGTCTCACCCTCACCTCGCGTCTCACCCTCACCTCGCACCGCGTCTCCCTCACCTCGCACCGCGTCTCCCCCTCACCTCGCACCGCGTCTCCCCCTCACCTCGCGTCTCACCCTCACCTCGCACCGCGTCTCACCCTCACCTCGCACCGCGTCTCACCCTCACCTCGCACCGCGTCTCACCCTCACCTCGCACCGCGTCTCACCCTCACCTCGCACCGCGTCTCACCCTCACCTCACACCGCGTCTCCCCCTCACCTCACACCGCGTCTCCCCCTCACCTCACACCGCGTCTCCCCCTCACCGCCTCACCCTCACCTCACACCGCGTCTCCCCCTCACACCGCTTCTCCCCCTCACCTCACACCGCGTCTCCCCCTCACCTCACAACGCGTCTCCCCCTCACCGCGTCTCCCCCTCACCGCGTCTCCCCCTCACATCGCGTCTCACCCTCACCTCGCGTCTCACCCTCACCTCACATCTCACCCTCACCTCACACCGCGTCTCACCCTCACCTCACACCGCGTCTCACCCTCACCTCACACCGCGTCTCACCCTCACCTCACACCGCGTCTCACCCTCACCTCACACCGCGTCTCACCCTCACCGTGTCTCCCCCTCACCTCACACCGCGTCTCCCCCTCACCTCACACCGCGTCTCCCCCTCACCTCACACCGCGTCTCCCCCTCACCTCACACCGCGTCTCACCCTCACCTCACACCGCGTCTCACCCTCACCTCACACCGCGTCTCACCCTCACCTCACACCGCGTCTCACCCTCACCTCACACCGCGTCTCACCCTCACCTCACACCGCGTCTCCCCCTCACCTCACACCGCGTCTCACCCTCACCTCACACCGCGTCTCACCCTCACCTCACACCGCGTCTCACCCTCACCTCACACCGCGTCTCACCCTCACCTCGCGTCTCACCCTCACCTCACACCGCGTCTCACCCACACCTCACACCGCGTCTCCCTCACCTCACACCGCGTCTCCCTCACCTCACACCGCGTCTCCCCCTCACCTCACACCGCGTCTCCCCCTCACCTCACACCGCGTCTCCCCCTCACACCGCGTCACCCCCTCACCTCACACCGCGTCTCCCCCTCACCTCACACCGCGTCTCCCCCTCACCTCACACCGCGCCTCACCCTCACCTCACACCGCGCCTCACCCACACCTCACACCGCGTCTCACCCTCACCTCACACCGCGTCTCACCCTCACCTCACACCGCGTCTCACCCTCACCTCACACCGCGTCTCACCCACACCTCACACCGCGTCTCACCCACACCTCACACCGCGCCTCCCCCTCACCTCACACCACGTCTCACCCTCACACCGCGCCTCCCCCTCACACCGCGTCTCACCCTCACCGCACCTCACACCGCGTCTCCCCCTCACACCGCGTCTCCCCCTCACCTCACACCGCGTCTCACCCTCACCTCACACCGCGTCTCCCCCTCACCTCACACCGCGTCTCCCCCTCACCTCACACCGCGTCTCCCCCTCACCGCGTCTCACCCTCACCTCACACCGCGTCTCACCCTCACCTCACACCGCGTCTTCCCCTCACCTCGTCTCCCCCTCACCTCACACCGCGTCTCACCCTCACCTCACACCGCGTATCACCCTCACCTCACACCGCGTCTCACCCTCACCTCACACCGCGTCTCACCCTCACCTCACACCGCGTCTCCCCCTCACCTCACACCGCGTCTCACCCTCACCTCACACCGCGTCTCCCCCTCACCTCACACCGCGTCTCCCCCTCACCTCACACCGCGTCTCCCCCTCACCGCGTCTCCCCCTCACCTCACACCGCGTCTCCCCTCACCTCACACCGCGTCTAGCCCTCACCTCACACCGCGTCTCACCCTCACCTCACACCGCGTCTCACCCTCACCTCACACCGCGTCTCACCCTCACCTCACACCGCGTCTCACCCTCACCTCACACCGCGTCTCACCCTCACCTCACACCGCGCCTCCCCTCACCTCACACCGCGTCTCACCCTCACCTCACACCGCGTCTCACCCTCACCTCACACCGCGTCTCACCCTCACCTCACACCGCGTCTCACCCTCACCTCACACCGCGTCTCACCCTCACCTCACACCGCGTCTCACCCTCACCTCACACCGCGTCTCCCTCACCGCCTCACCCTCACCTCACACCGCGCCTCACCCTCACCTCACACCGCGTCTAGCCCTCACCTCACACCGCGTCTCCCCCTCGCCTCACACCGCGTCTCACCCTCACCTCACACCGCGTCTCACCCTCACCTCACACCGAGTCTCACCCTCACACCACACCTCGTCTCATCCTCACCTCACACCGCGTCTCACCCTCACCTCGCGTCTCACCCTCACCTCACACCGCGTCTCCCCCTCGCCTCACACCGCGTCTCCCCCTCACCTCACACCGCGTCTCCCCCTCACCTCACACCGCGCCTCACCCTCACCTCACACCGCGTCTCACCCTCACCTCACACCGCGTCTCACCCTCACCTCACACCGCGTCTCACCCTCACCTCACACCGCGTCTCACCCTCACCTCACACCGCGTCTCCCTCACCGCCTCACCCTCACCTCACACCGCGCCTCACCCTCACCTCACACCGCGTCTAGCCCTCACCTCACACCGCGTCTCCCCCTCACCTCGCACCGCGTCTCACCCTCACCTCACACCGCGTCTCACCCTCACCTCACACCGAGTCTCACCCTCACACCACACCTCGTCTCATCCTCACCTCACACCGCGTCTCACCCTCACCTCGCGTCTCACCCTCACCTCACACCGCGTCTCCCCCTCGCCTCACACCGCGTCTCACCCTCGCCTCACACCGCGTCTCACCCTCGCCTCACACCGCGTCTCACCCTCGCCTCACACCGCGTCTCACCCTCGCCTCACACCGCGTCTCACCCTCACCTCACACCGCGTCTCACCCTCACCTCACACCGCGTCTCACCCGCACCTCACACCGCGCCTCCCCCTCACCTCACACCGCGCCTCACCTCACACCGCGTCTCACCCTCACCTCACACCGCGTCTCACCCTCACCTCACACCGCGTCTCACCCTCACCTCACACCGCGTCTCACCCTCACCTCACACCGCGTCTCACCCTCACCTCACACCGCGTCTCACCCTCACCTCACACCGCGTCTCACCCTCACCTCACACCGCGTCTCCCTCACCGCCTCACCCTCACCTCACACCGCGCCTCACCCTCACCTCACACCGCGTCTAGCCCTCACCTCACACCGCGTCTCCCCCTCGCCTCACACCGCGTCTCACCCTCACCTCACACCGCGTCTCACCCTCACCTCACACCGAGTCTCACCCTCACACCACACCTCGTCTCATCCTCACCTCACACCGCGTCTCACCCTCACCTCGCGTCTCACCCTCACCTCACACCGCGTCTCCCCCTCGCCTCACACCGCGTCTCCCCCTCACCTCACACCGCGTCTCCCCCTCACCTCACACCGCGCCTCACCCTCACCTCACACCGCGTCTCACCCTCACCTCACACCGCGTCTCACCCTCACCTCACACCGCGTCTCACCCTCACCTCACACCGCGTCTCACCCTCACCTCACACCGCGTCTCCCTCACCGCCTCACCCTCACCTCACACCGCGCCTCACCCTCACCTCACACCGCGTCTAGCCCTCACCTCACACCGCGTCTCCCCCTCACCTCGCACCGCGTCTCACCCTCACCTCACACCGCGTCTCACCCTCACCTCACACCGAGTCTCACCCTCACACCACACCTCGTCTCATCCTCACCTCACACCGCGTCTCACCCTCACCTCGCGTCTCACCCTCACCTCACACCGCGTCTCCCCCTCGCCTCACACCGCGTCTCACCCTCGCCTCACACCGCGTCTCACCCTCGCCTCACACCGCGTCTCACCCTCGCCTCACACCGCGTCTCACCCTCGCCTCACACCGCGTCTCACCCTCGCCTCACACCGCGTCTCACCCTCGCCTCACACCGCGTCTCACCCGCACCTCACACCGCGTCTCCCCCTCACCTCACACCGCGCCTCCCCCTCACCTCGTCTCACCCTTACTGCGCTACACAAATATTTAGTAAAAAAAATTCCATTTCGTTCCACACAAAAAGTGTCAAAAACTAATAACAGTCCCGTCCGGTGAGGAGATAATTATTACATGGACGCGGGAGAGCCACAAGTCCCAGCATGCCCCGCACACAGGCGGCACGGGGGCTCCGGACACCCCGGCAGGGGGCAGCTGAGGTCACGTGTGTGGAGACTTTACCTCAGTGTGAGGCGCCGTTATCTCCTCCGCTCATTCCTGAGGTGACGAGTCCCGCCCGGCCGCCTCCTCCTCCGGGTGTTCGGGCGTCCGCCCTGTCCTGAGCTGAACCGGGTCTCTGAGTGGACGCAGCTCTATCACCCGCCCGCAGTACCGGCACCCGCCCGGGGAGGAAGACACTCCGCCCGAGAGCAATCACTGCAGCCCCCGCCCCAACTGACACCCGCCGCCCGGGAACCACAGGGAGACACGACGGACACTGCGGGTGTGTGACCGGGAGACGGCGGCCTGACCACTAAGCAAACACCCCAAAATATCATCACCCGTTATATCTCTACATCACCCGTTATATCTCTACATCACCCGTTATATCTCTCCATCACCCGTTATATCTCTACATCACCCGTTATATCTCTACATCACCCGTTATATCTCTACATCACCCGTTATATCTCTACATCACCCGTTATATATCTACATCACCCGTTATATCTACATCACCCGTTATATCTCTACATCACCCGTTATATCTCTACATCACCCGTTATATCTACATCACCCGTTATATCTCTACATCACCCGTTATATCTCTACATCACCCGTTATATCTACATCACCCGTTATATCTCTACATCACCCGTTATATCTACATCACCCGTTATATCTCTACATCACCCGTTATATCTCTACATCACCCGTTATATCTCTACATCACCCGTTATATCTACATCACCCGTTATATCTCTACATCACCCGTTATATCTCTACATCACCCGTTATATCTCTACATCACCCGTTATATCTACATCACCCGTTATATCTACATCACCCGTTATATCTCTACATCACCCGTTATATCTCTACATCACCCGTTATATCTCTACATCACCCGTTATATCTCTACATCTCCCGTTATATCTCTACATCACCCGTTATATCTCTACATCTCCCGTTATATCTCTACATCACCCGTTATATCTCTACATCACCCGTTATATCTCTACATCACCCGTTATATCTCTACATCACCCGTTATATCTCTACATCACCCGTTATATCTCTACATCACCCGTTATATCTCTACATCACCCGTTATATCTACATCACCCGTTATATCTACATCACCCGTTATATCTCTACATCACCCGTTATATCTCTACATCTCCCGTTATATCTCTACATCACCCGTTATATCTCTACATCACCCGTTATATCTCTACATCACCCGTTATATCTCTACATCACCCGTTATATCTCTACATCTCCCGTTATATCTCTACATCACCCGTTATATCTACATCACCCGTTATATCTACATCACCCGTTATATCTCTACATCACCCGTTATATCTCTACATCACCCGTTATATCTCTACATCACCCGTTATATCTCTACATCACCCGTTATATCTCTACATCACCCGTTATATCTCTACATCACCCGTTATATCTCTACATCACCCGTTATATCTCTACATCACCCGTTATATCTCTACATCACCCGTTATATCTCTACATCTCCCGTTATATCTCTACATCACCCGTTATATCTCTACATCACCCGTTATATCTCTACATCTCCCGTTATATCTCTACATCACCCGTTATATCTCTACATCACCCGTTATATCTCTACATCACCCGTTATATCTCTACATCACCCGTTATATCTACATCACCCGTTATATCTACATCACCCGTTATATCTACATCACCCGTTATATCTCTACATCACCCGTTATATCTACATCACCCGTTATATCTACATCACCCGTTATATCTCTACATCACCCGTTATATCTCTACATCTCCCGTTATATCTCTACATCACCCGTTATATCTCTACATCACCCGTTATATCTCTACATCACCCGTTATATCTCTACATCACCCGTTATATCTCTACATCACCCGTTATATCTCTACATCACCCGTTATATCTCTACATCACCCGTTATATCTCTACATCTCCCGTTATATCTCTACATCACCCGTTATATCTCTACATCACCCGTTATATCTCTACATCTCCCGTTATATCTCTACATCACCCGTTATATCTCTACATCACCCGTTATATCTCTACATCACCCGTTATATCTCTACATCACCCGTTATATCTCTACATCTCCCGTTATATCTCTACATCACCCGTTATATCTACATCACCCGTTATATCTACATCACCCGTTATATCTCTACATCACCCGTTATATCTCTACATCACCCGTTATATCTCTACATCACCCGTTATATCTCTACATCACCCGTTATATCTCTACATCACCCGTTATATCTCTACATCACCCGTTATATCTCTACATCACCCGTTATATCTCTACATCACCCGTTATATCTCTACATCACCCGTTATATCTCTACATCTCCCGTTATATCTCTACATCACCCGTTATATCTCTACATCACCCGTTATATCTCTACATCTCCCGTTATATCTCTACATCACCCGTTATATCTCTACATCACCCGTTATATCTCTACATCACCCGTTATATCTCTACATCACCCGTTATATCTCTACATCACCCGTTATATCTCTACATCTCCCGTTATATCTCTACATCACCCGTTATATCTCTACATCACCCGTTATATCTCTACATCACCCGTTATATCTCTACATCTCCCGTTATATCTCTACATCACCCGTTATATCTCTACATCACCCGTTATATCTCTACATCACCCGTTATATCTCTACATCACCCGTTATATCTCTACATCTCCCGTTATATATCTACATCACCCGTTATATCTCTACATCACCCGTTATATCTCTACATCACCCGTTATATCTCTACATCTCCCGTTATATCTCTACATCACCCGTTATATCTCTACATCACCCGTTATATCTCTACATCACCCGTTATATCTCTACATCACCCGTTATATCTCTACATCATCCGTTATATCTACATCACCCGTTATATCTCTACATCACCCGTTATATCTCTACATCACCCGATATATCTACATCACCCGTTATATCTCTACATCACCCGTTATATCTCTACATCACCCGTTATATCTCTACATCATCCGTTATATCTACATCACCCGTTATATCTCTACATCACCCGTTATATCTCTACATCACCCGATATATCTACATCACCCGTTATATCTCTACATCACCCGTTATATCTCTACATCACCCGTTATATCTCTACATCACCCGTTATATCTCTACATCACCCGTTATATCTCTACATCACCCGTTATATCTCTACATCACCCGTTATATCTACATCTCCCGTTATATCTCTACATCACCCGTTATATCTCTACATCACCCGTTATATCTCTACATCACCCGTTATATCTCTACATCACCCGTTATATCTCTACATCTCCCGTTATATCTCTACATCACCCGTTATATCTCTACATCACCCGATATATCTACATCACCCGTTATATCTCTACATCACCCGTTATATCTCTACATCACCCGTTATATCTCTACATCTCCCGTTATATCTCTACATCACCCGTTATATCTCTACATCACCCGTTATATCTCTACATCACCCGTTATATCTCTACATCTCCCGTTATATCTCTACATCACCCGTTATATCTCTACATCACCCGTTATATCTCTACATCACCCGTTATATCTCTACATCTCCCGTTATATCTCTACATCACCCGTTATATCTCTACATCACCCGTTATATCTCTACATCACCCGTTATATCTCTACATCATCCGTTATATCTACATCACCCGTTATATCTCTACATCACCCGTTATATCTCTACATCACCCGTTATATCTACATCACCCGTTATATCTACATCACCCGTTATATCTCTACATCACCCGTTATATCTCTACATCACCCGTTATATCTCTACATCACCCGTTATATCTCTACATCACCCGTTATATCTCTACATCTCCCGTTATATCTCTACATCACCCGTTATATCTCTACATCACCCGATATATCTACATCACCCGTTATATCTCTACATCACCCGTTATATCTCTACATCACCCGTTATATCTCTACATCACCCGTTATATCTCTACATCACCCGTTATATCTCTACATCACCCGTTATATCTCTACATCATCCGTTATATCTCTACATCACCCGTTATATCTACATCACCCGTTATATCTCTACATCACCCGTTATATCTCTACATCACCCGTTATATCTACATCACCCGTTATATCTCTACATCACCCGTTATATCTCTACATCACCCGTTATATCTCTACATCACCCGTTATATCTACATCACCCGTTATATCTCTACATCACCCGTTATATCTCTACATCACCCGTTATATCTCTACATCTCCCGTTATATCTCTACATCACCCGTTATATCTCTACATCACCCGTTATATCTACATCACCCGTTATATCTCTACATCACCCGTTATATCTCTACATCACCCGTTATATCTCTACATCACCCGTTATATCTCTACATCACCCGTTATATCTCTACATCACCCGTTATATCTCTACATCACCCGTTATGTCTCTACATCACCCGTTATATCTCTACATCACCCGTTATATCTCTACATCACCCGTTATATCTCTACCTCACCCGTTATATCTACATCACCCGTTATATCTCTACATCACCCGTTATATCTCTACATCACCCGTTATATCTCTACATCACCCGTTATATCTACATCACCCGTTATATCTCTACATCACCCGTTATATCTCTACATCTCCCGTTATATCTCTACATCACCCGTTATATCTCTACATCACCCGTTATATCTCTACATCACCCGTTATATCTCTACATCACCCGTTATATCTCTACATCTCCCGTTATATCTCTACATCACCCGTTATATCTCTACATCACCCGTTATATCTCTACATCACCCGTTATATCTCTACATCTCCCGTTATATCTCTACATCACCCGTTATATCTCTACATCACCCGATATATCTACATCACCCGTTATATCTCTACATCACCCGTTATATCTCTACATCACCCGTTATATCTCTACATCACCCGTTATATCTCTACATCACCCGTTATATCTCTACATCATCCGTTATATCTACATCACCCGTTATATCTCTACATCACCCGTTATATCTCTACATCACCCGTTATATCTACATCACCCGTTATATCTACATCACCCGTTATATCTCTACATCACCCGTTATATCTCTACATCACCCGTTATATCTCTACATCTCCCGTTATATCTCTACATCACCCGTTATATCTCTACATCACCCGTTATATCTACATCACCCGTTATATCTCTACATCACCCGTTATATCTCTACATCACCCGTTATATCTCTACATCACCCGTTATATCTCTACATCACCCGTTATATCTCTACATCACCCGTTATGTCTCTACATCACCCGTTATATCTCTACATCACCCGTTATATCTCTACATCACCCGTTATATCTCTACCTCACCCGTTATATCTACATCACCCGTTATATCTCTACATCACCCGTTATATCTCTACATCACCCGTTATATCTCTACATCACCCGTTATATCTACATCACCCGTTATATCTCTACATCACCCGTTATATCTCTACATCTCCCGTTATATCTCTACATCACCCGTTATATCTCTACATCACCCGTTATATCTACATCACCCGTTATATCTACATCACCCGTTATATCTCTACATCACCCGTTATATCTCTACATCACCCGTTATATCTACATCACCCGTTATATCTCTACATCACCCGTTATATCTCTACATCACCCGTTATATCTCTACATCACCCGTTATATCTCTACATCACCCGTTATATCTCTACATCACCCGTTATATCTCTACATCACCCGTTATATCTCTACATCACCCGTTATATCTCTACATCTCCCGTTATATCTCTACATCACCCGTTATATCTACATCACCCGTTATATCTACATCACCCGTTATATCTCTACATCACCCGTTATATCTCTACATCACCCGTTATATCTACATCACCCGTTATATCTCTACATCACCCGTTATATCTCTACATCACCCGTTATATCTCTACATCACCCGTTATATCTCTACATCACCCGTTATATCTCTACATCTCCCGTTATATCTCTACATCACCCGTTATATCTCTACATCACCCGTTATATCTCTACATCACCCGTTATATCTACATCACCCGTTATATCTCTACATCACCCGTTATGTCTCTACATCACCCGTTATATCTACATCACCCGTTATATCTCTACATCTCCCGTTATATCTCTACATCACCCGTTATATCTCTACATCACCCGTTATATCTACATCACCCGTTATATCTACATCACCCGTTATATCTACATCACCCGTTATATCTACATCACCCGTTATATCTCTACATCACCCGTTATGTCTCTACATCACCCGTTATATCTACATCACCCGTTATATCTACATCACCCGTTATATCTCTACATCACCCGTTATATCTCTACATCTCCCGTTATATCTCTACATCACCCGTTATATCTCTACATCACCCGTTATATCTCTACATCACCCGTTATATCTCTACATCTCCCGTTATATCTCTACATCACCCGTTATATCTACATCACCCGTTATATCTACATCACCCGTTATATCTCTACATCACCCGTTATATCTCTACATCACCCGTTATATCTCTACATCACCCGTTATATCTCTACATCACCCGTTATATCTCTACATCACCCGTTATATCTCTACATCACCCGTTATATCTCTACATCTCCCGTTATATCTCTACATCACCCGTTATATCTCTACATCACCCGTTATATCTCTACATCTCCCGTTATATCTCTACATCACCCGTTATATCTCTACATCACCCGTTATATCTCTACATCACCCGTTATATCTCTACATCACCCGTTATATCTCTACATCACCCGTTATAGCTCTACATCTCCCGTTATATCTCTACATCACCCGTTATATCTCTACATCACCCGTTATATCTCTACATCACCCGTTATATCTCTACATCTCCCGTTATATCTCTACATCACCCGTTATATCTCTACATCACCCGTTATATCTCTACATCACCCGTTATATCTCTACATCACCCGTTATATCTCTACATCACCCGTTATATCTCTACATCACCCGTTATATCTACATCACCCGTTATATCTCTACATCACCCGTTATATCTCTACATCACCCGATATATCTACATCACCCGTTATATCTCTACATCACCCGTTATATCTCTACATCACCCGTTATATCTCTACATCACCCGTTATATCTCTACATCACCCGTTATATCTCTACATCACCCGTTATGTCTACATCACCCGTTATATCTCTACATCTCCCGTTATATCTCTACATCACCCGTTATATCTCTACATCACCCGTTATATCTCTACATCACCCGTTATATCTCTACATCACCCGTTATATCTACATCACCCGTTATATCTACATCACCCGTTATATCTCTACATCACCCGTTATATCTCTACATCACCCGTTATATCTACATCACCCGTTATATCTACATCACCCGTTATATCTACATCACCCGTTATATCTCTACATCACCCGTTATGTCTCTACATCACCCGTTATATCTCTACATCACCCGTTATATCTACATCACCCGTTATATCTCTACATCACCCGTTATGTCTCTACATCACCCGTTATATCTCTACATCACCCGTTATATCTACATCACCCGTTATATCTCTACATCACCCGTTATATCTCTACATCACCCGTTATATCTACATCACCCGTTATATCTACATCACCCGTTATATCTACATCACCCGTTATATCTCTACATCACCCGTTATGTCTCTACATCACCCGTTATATCTCTACATCACCCGTTATATCTACATCACCCGTTATATCTCTACATCACCCGTTATATCTCTACATCACCCGTTATATCTCTACATCACCCGATATATCTACATCACCCGTTATATCTCTACATCACCCGTTATATCTACATCACCCGTTATATCTCTACATCACCCGTTATATCTACATCACCCGTTATATCTACATCACCCGTTATATCTACATCACCCGTTATATCTCTACATCACCCGTTATGTCTCTACATCACCCGTTATATCTCTACATCACCCGTTATATCTACATCACCCGTTATATCTCTACATCACCCGTTATATCTCTACATCACCCGTTATATCTACATCACCCGTTATATCTACATCACCCACATCTCAGCAGACTGTATCACACATGATGGGATTAGATACACGGCTCAGCAGACAGTATCACACGAGAGGATTAGATACACATGCAGCGTCGTCGGATGATGGGGATGTAGTACAATGCTGCATTTGCTGTGAGACCTGTCAGAACATTTGTTTTTTCTTGTCTAGAGTCCTGTGAACAGAGATGTGAAGATGAGGAGGAGGAGGAGGAGGGCCGGGAACAGTAACTGGTTAGTGACATATATCTATATATGTAATACACACATATTACAGGTAGAGGGAGTTGTGGGACATTGCAGGTACTGGGATGTGAACATGCTCAGAGCTGTCGTATATGAATGTTCTCACATACCAGTGATGTCATATACAGCTAAGTCAGTGATGTCATAACACAGAGATTATGGAATGTCAAAACACTCAACTTTATGTAACTGTCGTTTCACTCAGATGAGATGGTGATATAGTGATGTCATAGCATATAGCTGATATGTCATAACCCAGAACTTATATAATGATGACATAACAGGTGCTTGATGACGTAATGATGTCATAATAGTGAGCTGATGTGATAACACTGAGCTAATGTACTGATGTCATAACTGGGAGCTGATATAGTGATGTCATAACTGGGAGCTGATATAGTGATGTCATAACTGGGAGCTGATATAGTGAAGTCATAACTGGGAGCTGATATAGTGATGTCATATCTGGGAGCTGATATAGTGAAGTCATAACTGGGAGCTGATATAGTGATGTCATAACTGGGAGCTGATATAGTGAAGTCATAACTGGGAGCTGATATAGTGATGTCATAACTGGGAGCTGATATAGTGATGTCATAACTGGGAGCTGATATAGTGAAGTCATAACTGGGAGCTGATATAGTGATGTCATAACTGGGAGCTGATATAGTGAAGTCATAACTGGGAGCTGATATAGTGATGTCATATCTGGGAGCTGATATAGTGATGTCATATCTGGGAGCTGATATAGTGATGTCATAACTGGGAGCTGATATAGTGATGTCATAACTGGGAGCTGATATAGTGATGTCATAACTGGGAGCTGATATAGTGAAGTCATAACTGGGAGCTGATATAGTGATGTCATATCTGGGAGCTGATATAGTGAAGTCATAACTGGGAGCTGATATAGTGATGTCATAACTGGGAGCTGATATAGTGATGTCATAACTGGGAGCTGATATAGTGATGTCATAACTGGGAGCTGATATAGTGAAGTCATAACTGGGAGCTGATATAGTGATGTCATATCTGGGAGCTGATATAGTGAAGTCATAACTGGGAGCTGATATAGTGATGTCATAACTGGGAGCTGATATAGTGATGTCATATCTGGGAGCTGATATAGTGAAGTCATAACTGGGAGCTGATATAGTGATGTCATAACTGGGAGCTGATATAGTGATGTCATAACTGGGAGCTGATATAGTGAAGTCATAACTGGGAGCTGATATAGTGAAGTCATATCTGGGAGCTGATATAGTGATGTCATAACTGGGAGCTGATATAGTGAAGTCATAACTGGGAGCTGATATAGTGAAGTCATATCTGGGAGCTGATATAGTGATGTCATAACTGGTCGCAGTTGAGATGTGGGAGGATTTTGTGTTGTGTTTTCTTTGCAGGGCTGTCGCCTTTTCTCTCACGTGTTTTTTTGGGGGGTGACGTCAGCTTTACTTGTTTATTGGCTGTTTTTACGTCATGTGGACAGAGTGGTCTCCACATTCTAACATATAGCAGCACATTTACAAACTCTGGCGCCGAGAAACGTAACTCTGGCGCTGTGAAAAAGTCATCACTGAAGTACACCAGGCCACCAACTAACGTCACCAACTAACCATGATGTGGCAACACTCTAACCCACCCAGAATTATGTTCTCTACTGCCATCGTCTGGTCACTGTGGTACTGCACGTATTGTAGTGTCCAGCTGTCTGAGGGTCGTGATCAGCATCAGGTAATGTCACTTAATATCACCTGCCGTATACAGATCATACACCTGATGTCACATCCTATCACCTGCCGTATACAGATCATACACCTGATGTCACATCCCATCACCTGCCGTATACAGATCATACACCTGATGTCACACCCCATCACCTGCCGTATACAGATCATACACCTGATGTCACACCTCGTCACCTGCCGTATACAGATCATACACCTGATGTCACATCCTATCACCTGCCGTATACAGATCATACACCTGATGTCACACCCCATCACCTGCCGTATACAGATCATACACCTGATGTCACACCCCATCACCTGCCGTATACAGATCATACACCTGATGTCACACCCCATCACCTGCCGTATACAGATCATACACCTGATGTCACATCCTGTCACCTGCCGTATACAGATCATACACCTGATATCACACCCCATCACCTGCCGTATACAGATCATACACCTGATGTCACACCCCGTCACCTGCCGTATACAGATCATACACCTGATGTCACATCCTGTCACCTGCCGTATACAGATCATACACCTGATGTCACATCCTGTCACCTGCCGTATACAGATCATACACCTGATGTCACATCCTGTCACCTGCCGTATACAGATCATACACCTGATGTCACACCCCGTCACCTGCTGTATACAGATCATACACCTGATGTCACATCCTGTCACCTGCCGTATACAGATCATACACCTGATGTCACACCCCGTCACCTGCCGTATACAGATCATACACCTGATGTCACATCCTGTCACCTGCCGTATACAGATCATACACCTGATGTCACACCCCATCACCTGCCGTATACAGATCATACACCTGATGTCACACCCCATCACCTGCCGTATACAGATCATACACCTGATGTCACACCTCGTCACCTGCCGTATACAGATCATACACCTGATGTCACACCCCATCACCTGCCATATACAGATCATACACCTGATGTCACACCCCATCACCTGCCGTATACAGATCATACACCTGATGTCACACCCCGTCACCTGCCGTATACAGATCATACACCTGATGTCACATCCCATCACCTGCCGTATACAGATCATACACCTGATGTCACACCCCATCACCTGCCGTATACAGATCATACACCTGATGTCACACCCCGTCACCTGCCGTATACAGATCATACACCTGATGTCACACCCCATCACCTGCCGTATACAGATCATACACCTGATGTGACACCTCGTCACCTGCCGTATACAGATCATACACCTGATGTCACACCCCGTCACCTGCCGTATACAGATCATACACCTGATGTCACACCCCGTCACCTGCCGTATACAGATCATACACCTGATGTCACATCCCATCACCTGCCGTATACAGATCATACACCTGATGTCACATCCTATCACCTGCCGTATACAGATCATACACCTGATGTCACATCCTATCACCTGCCGTATACAGATCATACACCTGATGTCACACCCCATCACCTGCCGTATACAGATCATACACCTGATGTCACATCCCATCACCTGCCGTATACAGATCATACACCTGATGTCACACCCCATCACCTGCCGTATACAGATCATACACCTGATGTCACATCCCATCACCTGCCGTATACAGATCATACACCTGATGTCACACCCCATCACCTGCCGTATACAGATCATACACCTGATGTCACATCCCATCACCTGCCGTATACAGATCATACACCTGATGTCACACCCCATCACCTGCCGTATACAGATCATACACCTGATGTCACACCCCATCACCTGCCGTATACAGATCATACACCTGATGTCACACCCCATCACCTGCCGTATACAGATCATACACCTGATGTCACATCCTATCACCTGCCGTATACAGATCATACACCTGATGTCACACCATCACCTGCCGTATACAGATCATACACCTGATGTCACACCCCGTCACCTGCCGTATACAGATCATACACCTGATGTCACACCCCATCACCTGCCGTATACAGATCATACACCTGATGTCACATCCCATCACCTGCCGTATACAGATCATACACCTGATGTCACACCCCGTCACCTGCCGTATACAGATCATACACCTGATGTCACATCCTATCACCTGCCGTATACAGATCATACACCTGATGTCACACCCCGTCACCTGCCGTATACAGATCATACACCTGATGTCACACCCCATCACCTGCCGTATACAGATCATACACCTGATGTCACACCCCGTCACCTGCCGTATACAGATCATACACCTGATGTCACACCCCATCACCTGCCGTATACAGATCATACACCTGATGTCACATCCTGTCACCTGCCGTATACAGATCATACACCTGATGTCACACCCCGTCACCTGCCGTATACAGATCATACACCTGATGTCACACCCCGTCACCTGCCGTATACAGATCATACACCTGATGTCACATCCCATCACCTGCCGTATACAGATCATACACCTGATGTCACACCCCATCACCTGCCGTATACAGATCATACACCTGATGTCACACCCCGTCACCTGCCGTATACAGATCATACACCTGATGTCACACCCCATCACCTGCCGTATACAGATCATACACCTGATGTGACACCTCGTCACCTGCCGTATACAGATCATACACCTGATGTCACACCCCGTCACCTGCCGTATACAGATCATACACCTGATGTCACACCCCGTCACCTGCCGTATACAGATCATACACCTGATGTCACATCCCATCACCTGCCGTATACAGATCATACACCTGATGTCACATCCTATCACCTGCCGTATACAGATCATACACCTGATGTCACATCCTATCACCTGCCGTATACAGATCATACACCTGATGTCACACCCCATCACCTGCCGTATACAGATCATACACCTGATGTCACATCCCATCACCTGCCGTATACAGATCATACACCTGATGTCACACCCCATCACCTGCCGTATACAGATCATACACCTGATGTCACATCCCATCACCTGCCGTATACAGATCATACACCTGATGTCACACCCCATCACCTGCCGTATACAGATCATACACCTGATGTCACATCCCATCACCTGCCGTATACAGATCATACACCTGATGTCACACCCCATCACCTGCCGTATACAGATCATACACCTGATGTCACACCCCATCACCTGCCGTATACAGATCATACACCTGATGTCACATCCTATCACCTGCCGTATACAGATCATACACCTGATGTCACACCATCACCTGCCGTATACAGATCATACACCTGATGTCACACCCCGTCACCTGCCGTATACAGATCATACACCTGATGTCACACCCCGTCACCTGCCGTATACAGATCATACACCTGATGTCACACCCCATCACCTGCCGTATACAGATCATACACCTGATGTCACATCCCATCACCTGCCGTATACAGATCATACACCTGATGTCACACCCCGTCACCTGCCGTATACAGATCATACACCTGATGTCACATCCTATCACCTGCCGTATACAGATCATACACCTGATGTCACACCCCGTCACCTGCCGTATACAGATCATACACCTGATGTCACACCCCATCACCTGCCGTATACAGATCATACACCTGATGTCACACCCCGTCACCTGCCGTATACAGATCATACACCTGATGTCACATCCTATCACCTGCCGTATACAGATCATACACCTGATGTCACACCCCATCACCTGCCGTATACAGATCATACACCTGATGTCACACCCCATCACCTGCCGTATACAGATCATACACCTGATGTCACACCCCGTCACCTGCCGTATACAGATCATACACCTGATGTCACACCATCACCTGCCGTATACAGATCATACACCTGATGTCACATCCTGTCACCTGCCGTATACAGATCATACACCTGATGTCACACCCCGTCACCTGCCGTATACAGATCATACACCTGATGTCACACCCCGTCACCTGCCGTATACAGATCATACACCTGATGTCACATCCTATCACCTGCCGTATACAGATCATACACCTGATGTCACACCCCGTCACCTGCCGTATACAGATCATACACCTGATGTCACACCCCATCACCTGCCGTATACAGATCATACACCTGATGTCACACCCCATCACCTGCCGTATACAGATCATACACCTGATGTCACATCCTGTCACCTGCCGTATACAGATCATACACCTGATGTCACACCCCGTCACCTGCCGTATACAGATCATACACCTGATGTCACATCCCATCACCTGCCGTATACAGATCATACACCTGATGTCACACCCCGTCACCTGCCGTATACAGATCATACACCTGATGTCACACCCCATCACCTGCCGTATACAGATCATACACCTGATGTCACACCCCGTCACCTGCCGTATACAGATCATACACCTGATGTCACACCCCGTCACCTGCCGTATACAGATCATACACCTGATGTCACATCCCATCACCTGCCGTATACAGATCATACACCTGATGTCACACCTCGTCACCTGCCGTATACAGATCATACACCTGATGTCACACCCCATCACCTGCCGTATACAGATCATACACCTGATGTCACACCCCGTCACCTGCCGTATACAGATCATACACCTGATGTCACATCCTATCACCTGCCGTATACAGATCATACACCTGATGTCACACCCCGTCACCTGCCGTATACAGATCATATACCTAATGTCACATCCCATCACCTGCCGTATACAGATCATACACCTGATGTCACATCCCATCACCTGCCGTATACAGATCATACACCTGATGTCACATCATGTCACCTGCCGTATACAGATCATACACCTGATGTCACACCCCATCACCTGCCGTATACAGATCATACACCTGATGTCACATCCTGTCACCTGCCGTATACAGATCATACACCTGATATCACACCTCGTCACCTGCCGTATACAGATCATACACCTGATGTCACACCCCGTCACCTGCCGTATACAGATCATAAACCTGATGTCACACCCCATCACCTGCCGTATACAGATCATACACCTGATGTCACACCCCATCACCTGCCGTATACAGATCATACACCTGATGTCACACCCCGTCACCTGCCGTATACAGATCATACACCTGATGTCACACCCCGTCACCTGCCGTATACAGATCATACACGTGATGTCACACCCCGTCACCTGCCGTATACAGTTCATACACCTGATGTCACATTCTGTCACCTGCCGTATACAGATCATACACCTGATGTCACACCCCATCACCTGCCGTATACAGATCATACACCTGATATCACACCCCATCACCTGCCGTATACAGATCATACACCTGATATCACAGTAGAGTGTTACTTAGTGTTACATTGTGTCCGTTTCTCTTGGTCGCTCTTACCAGTGAAGTAGTCGCACAGAGTGTCAGCCTCCATGGTTCGGTAGAGCAGTGGAGACATGAGTAGTGTGGGGTTGCGGATTCTGCCGCCGCCTGTGATCCCCGTTCTTCTTTTGTATGTTGCTGGTAGATGACTGGATGCCGGAGCGCAGGCCCCTCTCCTCTCACTGCTCCCTCCATGCATCACGTTTAAAGTTACAGCGTGACCCCCACTCATTCCTGCTGGACTAGAAGCCGAGGACTACATGATAAAGACAGATTCTATTCACAGAGCAATGCTCTGCAGATCTGTAGAGAGGTCAGTGGTGTAATAATCTGCAGGATATATCACTATGTATCTGTCAGGAGGTAGAGGAGCGATGTTCTGCAGATCTGTAGAGAGGTCAGTGGTGTAATAATCTGCAGCATATATCACTATGTGTGTCAGGAGGTGGAGGAGCAATGTTCTGCAGATCTGTAGAGAGGTCAGTGGTGTAATAATCTGCAGGATATATCACTATGTATCTGTCAGGGGGTAGAGGAGCAATGTTCTGCAGATCTGTAGAGAGGTCAGTGGTGTAATAATCTGCAGGATATATCACTATGTATCTGTCAGGAGGTAGAGGAGCAATGTTCTGCAGATCTGTAGAGAGGTCAGTGGTGTAATAATCTGCAGGATATATCACTATGTATCTGTCAGGAGGTAGAGGAGCAATGTTCTGCAGATCTGTAGAGAGGTCAGTGGTGTAATAATCTGCAGCATATATCACTATGTATCTGTCAGGAGGTAGAGGAGCGATGTTCTGCAGATATGTAGAGAGGTCAGTGGTGTAATAATCTGCAGGATATATCACGATGTGTCTGTCAGGAGGTGGAGGAGCAATGTTCTGCAGATCTGTAGAGAGGTCAGTGGTGTAATAATCTGCAGGATATATCACTATGTATCTGTCAGGAGGTGGAGGAGCGATGTTCTGCAGATCTGTAGAGAGGTCAGTGGTGTAATAATCTGCAGGATATATCACTATGTATCTGTCAGGAGGTGGAGGAGCAATGTTCTGCAGATCTGTAGAGAGGTCAGTGGTGTAATAATCTGCAGGATATATCACTATGTATCTGTCAGGAGGTAGAGGAGCGATGTTCTGCAGATCTCTGGAGAGGTCAGTGGTGTAATAATCTGCAGGATATATCACTATGTATCTGTCAGGAGGTAGAGGAGCAATGTTCTGCAGATCTGTAGAGAGGTCAGTGGTGTAATAATCTGCAGGATATATCACTATGTATCTGTCAGGAGGTAGAGGAGCAATGTTCTGCAGATCTGTAGAGAGGTCAGTGGTGTAATAATCTGCAGGATATATCACTATGTATCTGTCAGGAGGTAGAGGTGCAATGTTCTGCAGATCTGTAGAGGGGTCAGTGGTGTAATAATCTGCAGGATATATCACTATGTATCTGTCAGGAGGTAGAGGTGCAATGTTCTGCAGATCTGTAGAGGGGTCAGTGGTGTAATAATCTGCAGGATATATCACTATGTATCTGTCAGGAGGTAGAGGAGCGATGTTCTGCAGATCTGTAGAGAGGTCAGTGGTGTAATAATCTGCAGGATATATCACTATGTATCTGTCAGGAGGTAGAGGAGCAATGTTCTGCAGATCTGTAGAGAGGGCAGTGGTGTAATAATCTGCAGGATATATCACTATGTATCTGTCAGGAGGTAGAGGAGCAATGTTCTGCAGATCTGTAGAGAGGTCAGTGGTGTAATAATCTGCAGGATATATCACTATGTGTCTGTCAGGAGGTAGAGGAGCAATGTTCTGCAGATCTGTAGAGAGGTCAGTGGTGTAATAATCTGCAGGATATATCACTATGTATCTGTCAGGAGGTAGAGGAGCAATGTTCTGCAGATCTGTAGAGAGGTCAGTGGTGTAATAATCTGCAGGATATATCACTATGTATCTGTCAGGAGGTAGAGGAGCAATGTTCTGCAGATCTGTAGAGAGGTCAGTGGTGTAATAATCTGCAGGATATATCACTATGTATCTGTCAGGAGGTGTAGGAGCAATGTTCTGCAGATCTGTAGAGAGGTCAGTGGTGTAATAATCTGCAGGATATATCACTATGTATCTGTCAGGAGGTAGAGGAGCAATGTTCTGCAGATCTGTAGAGAGGTCAGTGGTGTAATAATCTGCAGGATATATCGCTATGTATCTGTCAGGAGGTAGAGGAGCAATGTTCTGCAGATCTGTAGAGAGGTCAGTGGTGTAATAATCTGCAGGATATATCACTATGTATCTGTCAGGAGGTAGAGGAGCGATGTTCTGCAGATCTGTAGAGAGGTCAGTGGTGTAATAATCTGCAGGATATATCGCTATGTATCTGTCAGGAGGTAGAGGAGCAATGTTCTGCAGATCTGTAGAGAGGTCAGTGGTGTAATAATCTGCAGGATATATCACTATGTATCTGTCAGGAGGTAGAGGAGCAATGTTCTGCAGATCTCTAGAGAGGTCAGTGGTGTAATAATCTGCAGGATATATCACTATGTATCTGTCAGGAGGTAGAGGAGCAATGTTCTGCAGATCTGTAGAGAGGTCAGTGGTGTAATAATCTGCAGGATATATCACTATGTATCTGTCAGGAGGTGGAGGAGCAATGTTCTGCAGATCTGTAGAGAGGTCAGTGGTGTAATAATCTGCAGGATATATCACTATGTATCTGTCAGGAGGTAGAGGAGCAATGTTCTGCAGATCTCTAGAGAGGTCAGTGGTGTAATAATCTGCAGGATATATCACTATGTATCTGTCAGGAGGTAGAGGAGCAATGTTCTGCAGATCTGTAGAGAGGTCAGTGGTGTAATAATCTGCAGGATATATCACTATGTGTCTGTCAGGAGGTGGAGGAGCGATGTTCTGCAGATCTGTAGAGAGGTCAGTGGTGTAATAATCTGCAGGATATATCACTATGTATCTGTCAGGAGGTGGAGGAGCAATGTTCTGCAGATCTGTAGAGAGGTCAGTGGTGTAATAATCTGCAGGATATATCACGATGTGTCTGTCAGGAGGTGGAGGAGCAATGTTCTGCAGATCTGTAGAGAGGTCAGTGGTGTAATAATCTGCAGGATATATCACTATGTATCTGTCAGGAGGTGGAGGAGCGATGTTCTGCAGATCTGTAGAGAGGTCAGTGGTGTAATAATCTGCAGGATATATCACTATGTATCTGTCAGGAGGTAGAGGAGCGATGTTCTGCAGATCTGTAGAGAGATCAGTGGTGTAATAATCTGCAGGATATATCACTATGTATCTGTCAGGAGGTGGAGGAGCAATGTTCTGCAGATCTGTAGAGAGGTCAGTGGTGTAATAATCTGCAGGATATATCACTATGTATCTGTCAGGAGGTAGAGGAGCAATGTTCTGCAGATCTGTAGAGGGGTCAGTGGTGTAATAATCTGCAGGATATATCACTATGTATCTGTCAGGAGGTAGAGGAGCGATGTTCTGCAGATCTGTAGAGAGGTCAGTGGTGTAATAATCTGCAGGATATATCACTATGTATCTGTCAGGAGGTAGAGGAGCAATGTTCTGCAGATCTGTAGAGAGGTCAGTGGTGTAATAATCTGCAGCATATATCACTATGTATCTGTCAGGAGGTAGAGGAGCGATGTTCTGCAGATCTGTAGAGAGGTCAGTGGTGTAATAATCTGCAGGATATATCACTATGTATCTGTCAGGAGGTAGAGGAGCAATGTTCTGCAGATCTGTAGAGAGGTCAGTGGTGTAATAATCTGCAGGATATATCACTATGTATCTGTCAGGAGGTAGAGGAGCAATGTTCTGCAGATCTGTAGAGTGGTCAGTGGTGTAATAATCTGCAGGATATATCACTATGTACCTGTCAGGAGGTAGAGGAGCGATGTTCTGCAGATCTGTAGAGAGGTCAGTGGTGTAATAATCTGCAGGATATATTACTATGTACCTGTCAGGAGGTAGAGGAGCGATGTTCTGCAGATCTGTAGAGAGGTCAGTGGTGTAATAATCTGCAGGATATATTACTATGTACCTGTCAGGAGGTAGAGGAGCGATGTTCTGCAGATCTGTAGAGAGGTCAGAGGTGTAATAATCTGCAGGATATATCACTATGTATCTGTCAGGAGGTAGAGGAGCAATGTTCTGCAGATCTGTAGAGAGGTCAGTGGTGTAATAATCTGAAGGATATATCACTATGTATCTGTCAGGAGGTAGAGGAGCAATGTTCTGCAGATCTGTAGAGAGGTCAGTGGTGTAATAATCTGCAGGATATATCACTATGTATCTGTCAGGAGGTAGAGGAGCAATGTTCTGCAGATCTGTAGAGAGGTCAGAGGTGTAATAATCTGCAGGATATATCACTATGTATCTGTCAGGAGGTAGAGGAGCAATGTTCTGCAGATCTGTAGAGAGGTCAGTGGTGTAATAATCTGCAGGATATATCACTATGTATCTGTCAGGAGGTAGAGGAGCAATGTTCTGCAGATCTGTAGAGAGGTCAGTGGTGTAATAATCTGCAGCATATATCACTATGTATCTGTCAGGAGGTAGAGGAGCAATGTTCTGCAGATCTGTAGAGAGGTCAGTGGTGTAATAATCTGCAGGATATATCACTATGTATCTGTCAGGAGGTAGAGGAGCAATGTTCTGCAGATCTGTAGAGAGGTCAGTGGTGTAATAATCTGCAGGATATATCACTATGTATCTGTCAGGAGGTAGAGGAGCAATGTTCTGCTGATCTGTAGAGAGGTCAGTGGTGTAATAATCTGCAGGATATATCACTATGTATCTGTCAGGAGGTAGAGGAGCGATGTTCTGCAGATGTGTAGAGAGGTCAGTGGTGTAATAATCTGCAGGATATATCACTATGAATCTGTCAGGAGGTAGAGGAGCAATGTTCTGCAGATCTGTAGAGAGGTCAGTGGTGTAATAATCTGCAGGATATATCACTATGTATCTGTCAGGAGGTGGAGGAGCGATGTTCTGCAGATCTGTAGAGGGGGCAGTGGTGTAATAATCTGCAGGATATATCACTATGTATCTGTCAGGGGGTAGAGGAGCAATGTTCTGCAGATCTGTAGAGAGGTCAGTGGTGTAATAATCTGCAGGATATATCACTATGTACCTGTCAGGAGGAAGAGGAGCGATGTTCTGCAGATCTCTGGAGAGGTCAGTGGTGTAATAATCTGCAGGATATATCACTATGTATCTGTCAGGAGGTAGAGGAGCAATGTTCTGCAGATCTGTAGAGAGGTCAGTGGTGTAATAATCTGCAGGATATATCACTATGTATCTGTCAGGAGGTAGAGGAGCAATGTTCTGCAGATCTGTAGAGAGGTCAGTGGTGTAATAATCTGCAGGATATATCACTATGTATCTGTCAGGAGGTAGAGGAGCAATGTTCTGCAGATCTGTAGAGAGGTCAGTGGTGTAATAATCTGCAGGATATATCACTATGTATCTGTCAGGTAGAGGAGCAATGTTCTGCAGATCTGTAGAGAGGTCAGTGGTGTAATAATCTGCAGTATATATCACTATGTATCTGTCAGGAGGTAGAGGAGCAATGTTCTGCAGATCTGTAGAGAGGTCAGTGGTGTAATAATCTGCAGGATATATCACTATGTATCTGTCAGGAGGTGGAGGAGCAATGTTCTGCAGATCTGTAGAGAGGTCAGTGGTGTAATAATCTGCAGGATATATCACTATGTATCTGTCAGGAGGTAGAGGAGCAATGTTCTGCAGATCTGTAGAGAGGTCAGTGGTGTAATAATCTGCAGGATATATTACTATGTATCTGTCAGGAGGTAGAGGAGCAATGTTCTGCAGATCTGTAGAGAGGTCAGTGGTGTAATAATCTGCAGGATATATCACTATGTATCTGTCAGGAGGTGGAGGAGCAATGTTCTGCAGATCTGTAGAGGGGTCAGTGGTGTAATAATCTGCAGCATATATCACTATGTATCTGTCAGGAGGTAGAGGAGCGATGTTCTGCAGATCTGTAGAGAGGTGAGTGGTGTAATAATCTGCAGGATATATCACTATGTATCTGTCAGGAGGTGGAGGAGCAATGTTCTGCAGATCTGTAGAGAGGTCAGTGGTGTAATAATCTGCAGGATATATCACTATGTATCTGTCAGGAGGTGGAGGAGCGATGTTCTGCAGATCTGTAGAGAGGTCAGTGGTGTAATAATCTGCAGGATATATCACTATGTACCTGTCAGGAGGTGGAGGAGCAATGTTCTGCAGATCTGTAGAGGTCAGTGGTGTAATAATCTGCAGGATATATCACTATGTATCTGTCAGGAGGTGGAGGAGCGATGTTCTGCAGATCTGCAGAGAGGTCAGTGGTGTAATAATCTGCAGGATATATCACTATGTATCTGTCAGGAGGTGGAGGAGCGATGTTCTGCAGATCTGTAGAGAGGTCAGTGGTGTAATAATCTGCAGGATATATCACAATGTATCTGTCAGGAGGTAGAGGAGCAATGTTCTGCAGATCTGTAGAGAGGTCAGTGGTGTAATAATCTGCAGGATATATCACTGTGTATCTGTCAGGAGGTGGAGGAGCGATGTTCTGCAGATCTGTAGAGGTCAGTGGTGTAATAATCTGCAGGATATATCACTATGTATCTGTCAGGAGGTAGAGGAGCAATGTTCTGCAGATCTGTAGAGAGGTCAGTGGTGTAATAATCTGCAGCATATATCACTATGCATCTGTCAGGAGGTAGAGGAGCAATGTTCTGCAGATCTGTAGAGAGGTCAGTGGTGTAATAATCTGCAGGATATATCACTATGTATCTGTCAGGAGGTAGAGGAGCAATGTTCTGCAGATCTGTAGAGAGGTCAGTGGTGTAATAATCTGCAGGATATATCACTATGTATCTGTCAGGAGGTAGAGGAGCGATGTTCTGCAGATCTGTAGAGAGGTCAGTGGTGTAATAATCTGCAGGATATATCACTATGTATCTGTCAGGAGGTGGAGGAGCGATGTTCTGCAGATCTGTAGAGGTCAGTGGTGTAATAATCTGCAGGATATGTCACTATGTATCTGTCAGGAGGTAGAGGAGCAATGTTCTGCAGATCTGTAGAGAGGTCAGTGGTGTAATAATCTGCAGGATATATCACTATGTATCTGTCAGGAGGTGGAGGAGCAATGTTCTGCAGATCTGTAGAGAGGTCAGTGGTGTAATAATCTGCAGGATATATCACTATGTATCTGTAAGGAGGTAGAGGAGCAATGTTCTGCAGATCTGTAGAGAGGTCAGTGGTGTAATAATCTGCAGGATATATCACTATGTATCTGTCAGGAGGTGGAGGAGCAATGTTCTGCAGATCTGTAGAGAGGTCAGTGGTGTAATAATCTGCAGGATATATCACTATGTGTCTGTCAGGAGGTAGAGGAGCGATGTTCTGCAGATCTGTAGAGAGGTCAGTGGTGTAATAATCTGCAGGATATATCACTATGTATCTGTCAGGAGGTAGAGGAGCAATGTTCTGCAGAACTGTAGAGAGGTCAGTGGTGTAATAATCTGCAGGATATATCACTATGTATCTGTCAGGCGGTAGAGGAGCAATGTTCTGCAGATCTGTAGAGAGGTCAGTGGTGTAATAATCTGCAGGATATATCACTATGTATCTGTCAGGAGGTAGAGGAGCAATGTTCTGCAGATCTGTAGAGAGGTCAGGGGTGTAATACTCTGCAGGATATATCACTATGTATCTGTCAGGAGGTAGAGGAGCAATGTTCTGCAGATCTGTAGAGAGGTCAGTGGTGTAATAATCTGCAGGATATATCACTATGTATCTGTCAGGAGGTAGAGGAGCAATGTTCTGCAGATCTGTAGAGGGGTCAGTGGTGTAATAATCTGCAGGATATATCACTATGTATCTGTCAGGAGGTGGAGGAGCAATGTTCTGCAGATCTGTAGAGAGGTCAGTGGTGTAATAATCTGCAGGATATATCACTATGTATCTGTCAGGAGGTAGAGGAGCAATGTTCTGCAGATCTGTAGAGAGGACAGTGGTGTAATAATTTGCAGGATATATCACTATGTATCTGTCAGGAGGTAGAGGAGCAATGTTCTGCAGATCTGTAGAGAGGTCAGTGGTGTAATAATCTGCAGGATATATCACTATGTATCTGTCAGGAGGTGGAGGAGCAATGTTCTGCAGATCTGTAGAGAGGTCAGTGGTGTAATAATCTGCAGGATATATCACTATGTATCTGTCAGGAGGTAGAGGAGCAATGTTCTGCAGATCTGTAGAGAGGTCAGTGGTGTAATAATCTGCAGGATATATCACTATGTATCTGTCAGGAGGTAGAGGAGCAATGTTCTGCAGATCTGTAGAGAGGTCAGTGGTGTAATAATCTGCAGGATATATCACTATGTATCTGTCAGGAGGTAGAGGAGCGATGTTCTGCAGATCTGTAGAGAGGTCAGTGGTGTAATAATCTGCAGGATATATCACTATGTATCTGTCAGGAGGTAGAGGAGCAATGTTCTGCAGATCTGTAGAGAGGTCAGGGGTGTAATAATCTGCAGGATATATCACTATGTATCTGTCAGGAGGTGGAGGAGCAATGTTCTGCAGATCTGTAGAGGGGTCAGTGGTGTAATAATCTGCAGGATATATCACTATGTATCTGTCAGGAGGTGGAGGAGCAATGTTCTGCAGATCTGTAGAGGGGTCAGTGGTGTAATAATCTGCAGGATATATCACTATGTGTCTGTCAGGAGGTAGAGGAGCAATGTTCTGCAGATCTCTAGAGGAGGTCAGTGGTGTAATAATCTGCAGGATATATCACTATGTATCTGTCAGGAGGTAGAGGAGCAATGTTCTGCAGATCTCTAGAGGAGGTCAGTGGTGTAATGATCTGCAGGATATATCACTATGTATCTGTCAGGAGGTGGAGGAGCAATGTTCTGCAGATCTGTAGAGAGGTCAGTGGTGTAATGATCTGCAGGATATATCACTATGTACCTGTCAGGAGGTAGTGGAGCAATGTTCTGCAGATCTGTAGAGAGGTCAGGGGTGTAATACTCTGCAGGATATATCACTATGTATCTGTCAGGAGGTAGAGGAGCGATGTTCTGCAGATCTGTAGAGGGGTCAGTGGTGTAATACTCTGCAGGATATATCACTATGTATCTGTCAGGAGGTAGAGGAGCAATGTTCTGCAGATCTCTAGAGGAGGTCAGTGGTGTAATGATCTGCAGGATATATCACTATGTATCTGTCAGGAGGTGGAGGACCGATGTTCTGCAGATCTGTAGAGAGGTCAGGGGTGTAATAATCTGCAGGATATATCACTATGTATGTCAGGAGGTGGAGGAGCAATGTTCTGCAGATCTGTAGAGGGGTCAGTGGTGTAATAATCTGCAGGATATATCACTATGTACCTGTCAGGAGGTAGAGGAGCGATGTTCTGCAGATCTGTAGAGAGGTCAGTGGTGTAATAATCTGCAGGATATATCACTATGTATCTGTCAGGAGGTAGAGGAGCAATGTTCTGCAGATCTGTAGAGGTCAGTGGTGTAATAATCTGCAGGATATATCACTATGTATCTGTCAGGAGGTAGAGGAGCAATGTTCTGCAGATCTGTAGAGAGGTCAGTGGTGTAATAATCTGCAGGATATATCACTATGTATCTGTCAGGAGGTAGAGGAGCAATGTTCTGCAGATCTGTAGAGAGGTCAGTGGTGTAATAATCTGCAGGATATATCACTATGTATCTGTCAGGAGGTGGAGGAGCAATGTTCTGCAGATCTGTAGAGAGGTCAGTGGTGTAATAATCTGCAGGATATATCACTATGTATCTGTCAGGAGGTAGAGGAGCAATGTTCTGCAGATCTGTAGAGAGGTCAGTGGTGTAATAATCTGCAGGACATATCACTATGTATCTGTCAGGAGGTAGAGGAGCAATGTTCTGCAGATCTGTAGAGAGGTCAGTGGTGTAATAATCTGCAGGATATATCACTATGTACCTGTCAGGAGGTAGAGGAGCAATGTTCTGCAGATCTGTAGAGAGGTCAGTGGTGTAATAATCTGCAGGATATATCACTATGTATCTGTCAGGAGGTGGAGGAGCGATGTTCTGCAGATCTGTAGAGAGGGCAGTGGTGTAATAATCTGCAGGATATATCACTATGTATCTGTCAGGAGGTAGAGGAGCAATGTTCTGCAGATCTGTAGAGGGGTCAGTGGTGTAATAATCTGCAGGATATATCACTATGTATCTGTCAGGAGGTAGAGGAGCAATGTTCTGCAGATCTGTAGAGGGGTCAGTGGTGTAATAATCTGCAGGATATATCACTATGTATCTGTCAGGAGGTGGAGGAGCAATGTTCTGCAGATCTGTAGAGAGGTCAGTGGTGTAATAATCTGCAGGATATATCACTATGTATCTGTCAGGAGGTAGAGGAGCAATGTTCTGCAGATCTGTAGAGAGGACAGTGGTGTAATAATTTGCAGGATATATCACTATGTATCTGTCAGGAGGTAGAGGAGCAATGTTCTGCAGATCTGTAGAGAGGTCAGTGGTGTAATAATCTGCAGGATATATCACTATGTATCTGTCAGGAGGTGGAGGAGCAATGTTCTGCAGATCTGTAGAGAGGTCAGTGGTGTAATAATCTGCAGGATATATCACTATGTATCTGTCAGGAGGTAGAGGAGCAATGTTCTGCAGATCTGTAGAGAGGTCAGTGGTGTAATAATCTGCAGGATATATCACTATGTATCTGTCAGGAGGTAGAGGAGCAATGTTCTGCAGATCTGTAGAGAGGTCAGGGGTGTAATAATCTGCAGGATATATCACTATGTATCTGTCAGGAGGTGGAGGAGCAATGTTCTGCAGATCTGTAGAGGGGTCAGTGGTGTAATAATCTGCAGGATATATCACTATGTGTCTGTCAGGAGGTAGAGGAGCAATGTTCTGCAGATCTGTAGAGGGGGCAGTGGTGTAATAATCTGCAGGATATATCACTATGTGTCTGTCAGGAGGTAGAGGAGCAATGTTCTGCAGATCTGTAGAGAGGTCAGTGGTGTAATAATCTGCAGGATATATCACTATGTATCTGTCAGGAGGTAGAGGAGCAATGTTCTGCAGATCTGTAGAGGGGTCAGTGGTGTAATAATCTGCAGGATATATCACTATGTGTCTGTCAGGAGGTAGAGGAGCAATGTTCTGCAGATCTGTAGAGGGGGCAGTGGTGTAATAATCTGCAGGATATATCACTATGTATCTGTCAGGGGGTAGAGGAGCAATGTTCTGCAGATCTGTAGAGAGGTCAGTGGTGTAATAATCTGCAGGATATATCACTATGTGTCTGTCAGGAGGTAGAGGAGCAATGTTCTGCAGATCTGTAGAGGGGTCAGTGGTGTAATAATCTGCAGGATATATCACTATGTATCTGTCAGGAGGTAGAGGAGCAATGTTCTGCAGATCTGTAGAGAGGTCAGTGGTGTAATAATCTGCAGGATATATCACTATGTATCTGTCAGGAGGTAGAGGAGCAATGTTCTGCAGATCTGTAGAGGGGTCAGTGGTGTAATAATCTGCAGGATATATCACTATGTATCTGTCAGGAGGTGGAGGAGCAATGTTCTGCAGATCTGTAGAGAGGTCAGTGGTGTAATAATCTGCAGGATATATCACTATGTATCTGTCAGGAGGTGGAGGAGCAATGTTCTGCAGATCTGTAGAGAGGTCAGTGGTGTAATAATCTGCAGGATATATCGCTATGTATCTGTCAGGAGGTAGAGGAGCAATGTTCTGCAGATCTATAGAGGGGTCAGTGGTGTAATAATCTGCAGGATATATCACTATGTATCTGTCAGGAGGTAGAGGAGCAATGTTCTGCAGATCTGTAGAGAGGACAGTGGTGTAATAATTTGCAGGATATATCACTATGTATCTGTCAGGAGGTAGAGGAGCAATGTTCTGCAGATCTGTAGAGAGGTCAGTGGTGTAATAATCTGCAGGATATATCACTATGTATCTGTCAGGAGGTGGAGGAGCAATGTTCTGCAGATCTGTAGAGAGGTCAGTGGTGTAATAATCTGCAGGATATATCACTATGTATCTGTCAGGAGGTAGAGGAGCAATGTTCTGCAGATCTGTAGAGAGGTCAGTGGTGTAATAATCTGCAGGATATATCACTATGTATCTGTCAGGAGGTAGAGGAGCGATGTTCTGCAGATCTGTAGAGAGGTCAGTGGTGTAATAATCTGCAGGATATATCACTATGTATCTGTCAGGAGGTAGAGGAGCGATGTTCTGCAGAACTGTAGAGAGGTCAGTGGTGTAATAATCTGCAGGATATATCGCTATGTATCTGTCAGGAGGTAGAGGAGCAATGTTCTGCAGATCTGTAGAGGGGTCAGTGGTGTAATAATCTGCAGGATATATCACTATGTATCTGTCAGGAGGTAGAGGAGCAATGTTCTGCAGATCTGTAGAGAGGTCAGTGGTGTAATAATCTGCAGGATATATCGCTATGTATCTGTCAGGAGGTAGAGGAGCAATGTTCTGCAGATCTGTAGAGAGGTCAGTGGTGTAATAATCTGCAGGATATATCACTATGTATCTGTCAGGAGGTGGAGGAGCGATGTTCTGCAGATCTGTAGAGAGGGCAGTGGTGTAATAATCTGCAGGATATATCACTATGTATCTGTCAGGAGGTAGAGGAGCAATGTTCTGCAGATCTGTAGAGGGGTCAGTGGTGTAATAATCTGCAGGATATATCACTATGTATCTGTCAGGAGGTAGAGGAGCAATGTTCTGCAGATCTGTAGAGAGGTCAGTGGTGTAATAATCTGCAGGATATATCACTGTATCTGTCAGGAGGTAGAGGAGCGATGTTCTGCAGATCTGTAGAGAGGTCAGTGGTGTAATAATCTGCAGGATATATCACTATGTATCTGTCAGGAGGTAGAGGAGCAATGTTCTGCAGATCTATAGAGGGGTCAGTGGTGTAATAATCTGCTGGATATATCACTATGTATCTGTCAGGAGGTAGAGGAGCAATGTTCTGCAGATCTGTAGAGAGGTCAGTGGTGTAATAATCTGCAGGATATATCACTATGTATCTGTCAGGAGGTAGAGGAGCGATGTTCTGCAGATCTGTAGAGGGGTCAGTGGTGTAATAATCTGCAGGATATATCACTATGTATCTGTCAGGAGGTGGAGGAGCAATGTTCTGCAGATCTGTAGAGAGGTCAGTGGTGTAATAATCTGCAGGATATATCACTATGTATCTGTCAGGAGGTAGAGGAGCAATGTTCTGCAGATCTGTAGAGAGGTCAGTGGTGTAATAATCTGCAGGATATATCACTATGTATCTGTCAGGAGGTGGAGGAGCAATGTTCTGCAGATCTGTAGAGAGGTCAGTGGTGTAATAATCTGCAGGATATATCACTATGTATCTGTCAGGAGGTGGAGGAGCAATGTTCTGCAGATCTGTAGAGAGGTCAGTGGTGTAATAATCTGCAGGATATATCACTATGTGTCTGTCAGGAGGTAGAGGAGCGATGTTCTGCAGATCTGTAGAGAGGTCAGTGGTGTAATAATCTGCAGGATATATCACTATGTATCTGTCAGGAGGTAGAGGAGCAATGTTCTGCAGAACTGTAGAGAGGTCAGTGGTGTAATAATCTGCAGGATATATCACTATGTATCTGTCAGGCGGTAGAGGAGCAATGTTCTGCAGATCTGTAGAGAGGTCAGTGGTGTAATAATCTGCAGGATATATCACTATGTATCTGTCAGGAGGTAGAGGAGCAATGTTCTGCAGATCTGTAGAGAGGTCAGGGGTGTAATACTCTGCAGGATATATCACTATGTATCTGTCAGGAGGTAGAGGAGCAATGTTCTGCAGATCTGTAGAGAGGTCAGTGGTGTAATAATCTGCAGGATATATCACTATGTATCTGTCAGGAGGTAGAGGAGCAATGTTCTGCAGATCTGTAGAGGGGTCAGTGGTGTAATAATCTGCAGGATATATCACTATGTATCTGTCAGGAGGTGGAGGAGCAATGTTCTGCAGATCTGTAGAGAGGTCAGTGGTGTAATAATCTGCAGGATATATCACTATGTATCTGTCAGGAGGTAGAGGAGCAATGTTCTGCAGATCTGTAGAGAGGACAGTGGTGTAATAATTTGCAGGATATATCACTATGTATCTGTCAGGAGGTAGAGGAGCAATGTTCTGCAGATCTGTAGAGAGGTCAGTGGTGTAATAATCTGCAGGATATATCACTATGTATCTGTCAGGAGGTGGAGGAGCAATGTTCTGCAGATCTGTAGAGAGGTCAGTGGTGTAATAATCTGCAGGATATATCACTATGTATCTGTCAGGAGGTAGAGGAGCAATGTTCTGCAGATCTGTAGAGAGGTCAGTGGTGTAATAATCTGCAGGATATATCACTATGTATCTGTCAGGAGGTAGAGGAGCAATGTTCTGCAGATCTGTAGAGAGGTCAGGGGTGTAATAATCTGCAGGATATATCACTATGTATCTGTCAGGAGGTGGAGGAGCAATGTTCTGCAGATCTGTAGAGGGGTCAGTGGTGTAATAATCTGCAGGATATATCACTATGTATCTGTCAGGAGGTGGAGGAGCAATGTTCTGCAGATCTGTAGAGGGGTCAGTGGTGTAATAATCTGCAGGATATATCACTATGTACCTGTCAGGAGGTAGAGGAGCGATGTTCTGCAGATCTGTAGAGGGGTCAGTGGTGTAATAATCTGCAGGATATATCACTATGTATCTGTCAGGAGGTGGAGGAGCAATGTTCTGCAGATCTGTAGAGGGGTCAGTGGTGTAATAATCTGCAGGATATATCACTATGTGTCTGTCAGGAGGTAGAGGAGCAATGTTCTGCAGATCTGTAGAGGGGGCAGTGGTGTAATAATCTGCAGGATATATCACTATGTGTCTGTCAGGAGGTAGAGGAGCAATGTTCTGCAGATCTGTAGAGAGGTCAGTGGTGTAATAATCTGCAGGATATATCACTATGTATCTGTCAGGAGGTAGAGGAGCAATGTTCTGCAGATCTGTAGAGGGGTCAGTGGTGTAATAATCTGCAGGATATATCACTATGTGTCTGTCAGGAGGTAGAGGAGCAATGTTCTGCAGATCTGTAGAGGGGGCAGTGGTGTAATAATCTGCAGGATATATCACTATGTATCTGTCAGGGGGTAGAGGAGCAATGTTCTGCAGATCTGTAGAGAGGTCAGTGGTGTAATAATCTGCAGGATATATCACTATGTGTCTGTCAGGAGGTAGAGGAGCAATGTTCTGCAGATCTGTAGAGGGGTCAGTGGTGTAATAATCTGCAGGATATATCACTATGTATCTGTCAGGAGGTAGAGGAGCAATGTTCTGCAGATCTGTAGAGAGGTCAGTGGTGTAATAATCTGCAGGATATATCACTATGTATCTGTCAGGAGGTAGAGGAGCAATGTTCTGCAGATCTGTAGAGAGGTCAGTGGTGTAATAATCTGCAGGATATATCACTATGTATCTGTCAGGAGGTGGAGGAGCGATGTTCTGCAGATCTGTAGAGAGGTCAGTGGTGTAATACTCTGCAGGATATATCACTATGTATCTGTCAGGAGGTAGAGGAGCAATGTTCTGCAGATCTGTAGAGGGGTCAGTGGTGTAATAATCTGCAGGATATATCACTATGTATCTGTCAGGAGGTAGAGGAGCAATGTTCTGCAGATCTGTAGAGAGGTCAGTGGTGTAATAATCTGCAGGATATATCACTATGTATCTGTCAGGAGGTAGAGGAGCAATGTTCTGCAGATCTGTAGAGAGGTCAGTGGTGTAATAATCTGCAGGATATATCACTATGTATCTGTCAGGAGGTGGAGGAGCAATGTTCTGCAGATCTGTAGAGAGGTCAGTGGTGTAATAATCTGCAGGATATATCACTATGTATCTGTCAGGAGGTAGAGGAGCAATGTTCTGCAGATCTGTAGAGAGGTCAGTGGTGTAATAATCTGCAGGACATATCACTATGTATCTGTCAGGAGGTAGAGGAGCAATGTTCTGCAGATCTGTAGAGAGGTCAGTGGTGTAATAATCTGCAGGATATATCACTATGTACCTGTCAGGAGGTAGAGGAGCAATGTTCTGCAGATCTGTAGAGAGGTCAGTGGTGTAATAGTCTGCAGTATATATCACTATGTATCTGTCAGGAGGTAGAGGAGCAATGTTCTGCAGATCTCTGGAGAGGTCAGTGGTGTAATAATCTGCAGGATATATCACTATGTATCAGGAGGTAGAGGAGCAATGTTCTGCAGATCTGTAGAGGGGTCAGTGGTGTAATAATCTGCAGTATATATATCACTATGTATCTGTCAGGAGGTGGAGGAGCGATGTTCTGCAGATCTGTAGAGGGGTCAGTGGTGTAATAATCTGCAGGATATATCACTATGTATCTGTCAGGAGGTAGAGGAGCGATGTTCTGCAGATCTGTAGAGAGGTCAGTGGTGTAATAATCTGCAGAATATATCACTATGTATCTGTCAGGAGGTAGAGGAGCAATGTTCTGCAGATCTGTAGAGAGGTCAGTGGTGTAATAATCTGCAGGATATATCACTATGTAACTGTCAGGAGGTGGAGGAGCAATGTTCTGCAGATCTGTAGAGAGGTCAGTGGTGTAATAATCTGCAGGATATATCACTATGTATCTGTCAGGAGGTAGAGGAGCGATGTTCTGCAGATCTGTAGAGGGGTCAGTGGTGTAATAATCTGCAGGATATATCACTATGTATCTGTCAGGAGGTAGAGGAGCAATGTTCTGCAGATCTGTAGAGAGGTCAGTGGTGTAATAATCTGCAGGATATATCACTATGTATCTGTCAGGAGGTAGAGGAGCGATGTTCTGCAGATCTGTAGAGAGGTCAGTGGTGTAATAATCTGCAGGATATATCACTATGTATCTGTCAGGAGGTAGAGGAGCGATGTTCTGCAGATCTGTAGAGAGGTCAGTGGTGTAATAATCTGCAGGATATATCACTATGTATCTGTCAGGAGGTAGAGGAGCAATGTTCTGCAGATCTGTAGAGAGGTCAGTGGTGTAATAATCTGCAGGATATGTCACTATGTATCTGTCAGGAGGTGGAGGAGCGATGTTCTGCAGATCTGTAGAGAGGTCAGTGGTGTATTAATCTGCAGCATATATCACTATGTATCTGTCAGGAGGTAGAGGAGCGATGTTCTGCAGATCTGTAGAGAGGTCAGTGGTGTAATAATCTGCAGGATATATCACTATGTATCTGTCAGGAGGTAGAGGAGCGATGTTCTGCAGATCTGTAGAGGGGTCAGTGGTGTAATAATCTGCAGGATATATCACTATGTATCTGTCAGGAGGTAGAGGAGCAATGTTCTGCAGATCTGTAGAGAGGTCAGTGGTGTAATAATCTGCAGGATATATCACTATGTATCTGTCAGGAGGTAGAGGAGCAATGTTCTGCAGAACTGTAGAGAGGTCAGTGGTGTAATAATCTGCAGGATAAATCACTATGTATCTGTCAGGAGGTAGAGGAGCGATGTTCTGCAGATCTGTAGAGGGGTCAGTGGTGTAATAATCTGCAGGATATATCACTATGTATCTGTCAGGGGGTAGAGGAGCAATGTTCTGCAGATCTGTAGAGAGGTCAGTGGTGTAATAATCTGCAGGATATATCACTATGTATCTGTCAGGAGGTGGAGGAGCAATGTTCTGCAGATCTGTAGAGAGGTCAGTGGTGTAATAATCTGCAGGATATATCACTATGTATCTGTCAGGAGGTAGAGGAGCGATGTTCTGCAGATCTGTAGAGAGGTCAGTGGTGTAATAATCTGCAGGATATATCACTATGTATCTGTCAGGAGGTAGTGGAGCAATGTTCTGTAGAGAGGTCAGTGGTGTAATAATCTGCAGGATATATCACTATGTATCTGTCAGGAGGTAGAGGAGCGATGTTCTGCAGATCTGTAGAGGGGTCAGTGGTGTAATAATCTGCAGGATATATCACTATGTATCTGTCAGGGGGTAGAGGAGCAATGTTCTGCAGATCTGTAGAGAGGTCAGTGGCGTAATAATCTGCAGGATATATCACTATGTATCGGTCAGGAGGTGGAGGAGCAATGTTCTGCAGATCTGTAGAGAGGTCAGTGGTGTAATAATCTGCAGGATATATCACTATGTATCTGTCAGGAGGTGGAGGAGCAATGTTCTGCAGATCTGTAGAGAGGTCAGTGGTGTAATAATCTGCAGGATATATCACTATGTATCTGTCAGGAGGTAGAGGAGCGATGTTCTGCTGATCTGTAGAGAGGTCAGTGGTGTAATAATCTGCAGGATATATCACTATGTATCTGTCAGGAGGTGGAGGAGCGATGTTCTGCAGATCTGTAGAGAGGTCAGTGGTGTAATAATCTGCAGGATATATCACTATGTATCTGTCAGGAGGTAGAGGAGCAATGTTCTGCAGATCTGTAGAGAGGTCAGTGGTGTAATAATCTGCAGGATATATCACTATGTATCTGTCAGGAGGTGGAGGAGCAATGTTCTGCAGATCTGTAGAGAGGTCAGTGGTGTAATAATCTGCAGGATATATCACTATGTATCTGTCAGGAGGTAGAGGAGCAATGTTCTGCAGATCTGTAGAGAGGTCAGTGGTGTAATAATCTGCAGGACATATCACTATGTATCTGTCAGGAGGTAGAGGAGCAATGTTCTGCAGATCTGTAGAGAGGTCAGTGGTGTAATAATCTGCAGGATATATCACTATGTATCTGTCAGGAGGTAGAGGAGCGATGTTCTTCAGATCTGTAGAGAGGTCAGTGGTGTAATAATCTGCAGCATATATCACTATGTATCTGTCAGGAGGTAGAGGAGCAATGTTCTGCAGATCTGTAGAGAGGGCAGTGGTGTAATAATCTGCAGGATATATCACTATGTATCTGTCAGGAGGTAGAGGAGCGATGTTCTGCAGATCTGTAGAGGTCAGTGGTGTAATAATCTGCAGGATATATCACTATGTATCTGTCAGGAGGTAGAGGAGCAATGTTCTGCAGATCTGTAGAGAGGTCAGTGGTGTAATAATCTGCAGGATATATCACTATGTATCTGTCAGGAGGTAGAGGAGCGATGTTCTGCAGATCTGTAGAGAGGTCAGTGGTGTAATAATCTGCAGGATATATCACTATGTATCTGTCAGGAGGTAGAGGAGCGATGTTCTGCAGAACTGTAGAGAGGTCAGTGGTGTAATAATCTGCAGGATATATCGCTATGTATCTGTCAGGAGGTAGAGGAGCAATGTTCTGCAGATCTGTAGAGGGGTCAGTGGTGTAATAATCTGCAGGATATATCACTATGTATCTGTCAGGAGGTAGAGGAGCAATGTTCTGCAGATCTGTAGAGAGGTCAGTGGTGTAATAATCTGCAGGATATATCACTATGTATCTGTAAGGAGGTAGAGGAGCAATGTTCTGCAGATCTGTAGAGAGGTCAGTGGTGTAATAATCTGCAGGATATATCGCTATGTATCTGTCAGGAGGTAGAGGAGCAATGTTCTGCAGATCTGTAGAGAGGTCAGTGGTGTAATAATCTGCAGGATATATCACTATGTATCTGTCAGGAGGTGGAGGAGCGATGTTCTGCAGATCTGTAGAGAGGGCAGTGGTGTAATAATCTGCAGGATATATCACTATGTATCTGTCAGGAGGTAGAGGAGCAATGTTCTGCAGATCTGTAGAGGGGTCAGTGGTGTAATAATCTGCAGGATATATCACTATGTATCTGTCAGGAGGTAGAGGAGCAATGTTCTGCAGATCTGTAGAGAGGTCAGTGGTGTAATAATCTGCAGGATATATCACTGTATCTGTCAGGAGGTAGAGGAGCGATGTTCTGCAGATCTGTAGAGAGGTCAGTGGTGTAATAATCTGCAGGATATATCACTATGTATCTGTCAGGAGGTAGAGGAGCAATGTTCTGCAGATCTGTAGAGAGGTCAGTGGTGTAATAATCTGCAGGATATATCACTATGTATCTGTCAGGAGGTAGAGGAGCGATGTTCTGCAGATCTGTAGAGGGGTCAGTGGTGTAATAATCTGCAGGATATATCACTATGTATCTGTCAGGAGGTGGAGGAGCAATGTTCTGCAGCTCTGTAGAGAGGTCAGTGGTGTAATAATCTGCAGGATATATCACTATGTATCTGTCAGGAGGTAGAGGTGCAATGTTCTGCAGATCTGTAGAGGGGTCAGTGGTGTAATAATCTGCAGGATATATCACTATGTATCTGTCAGGAGGTAGAGGAGCAATGTTCTGCAGATCTGTAGAGAGGTCAGTGGTGTAATAATCTGCAGGATATATCACTATGTATCTGTCAGGAGGTGGAGGAGCAATGTTCTGCAGATCTGTAGAGAGGTCAGTGGTGTAATAATCTGCAGGATATATCACTATGTATCTGTCAGGAGGTAGAGGAGCGATGTTCTGCAGATCTGTAGAGAGGTCAGTGGTGTAATAATCTGCAGGATATATCACTATGTATCTGTCAGGAGGTGGAGGAGCAATGTTCTGCAGATCTGTAGAGAGGTCAGTGGTGTAATAATCTGCAGGATATATCACTATGTATCTGTCAGGAGGTAGAGGAGCGATGTTCTGCAGATCTGTAGAGAGGTCAGTGGTGTAATAATCTGCAGGATATATCACTATGTATCTGTCAGGAGGTAGAGGAGCAATGTTCTGCAGATCTGTAGAGGGGTCAGTGGTGTAATAATCTGCAGGATATATCACTATGTATCTGTCAGGAGGTAGAGGAGCGATGTTCTGCAGATCTGTAGAGGGGTCAGTGGTGTAATAATCTGCAGGATATATCACTATGTATCTGTCAGGAGGTAGAGGAGCAATGTTCTGCAGATCTGTAGAGAGGTCAGTGGTGTAATAATCTGCAGGATATATCACTATGTATCAGTCAGGAGGTGGAGGAGCAATGTTCTGCAGATCTGTAGAGAGGTCAGTGGTGTAATAATCTGCAGAATATATCACCATATATCTGTCAGGAGGTGGAGGAGCAATGTTCTGCAGATCTGTAGAGAGGTCAGTGGTGTAATAATCTGCAGGATATATCACTATGTATCAGTCAGGAGGTAGAGGAGCAATGTTCTGCAGATCTGTAGAGAGGTCAGTGGTGTAATAATCTGCAGGATATATCACTATGTATCTGTCAGGAGGTAGAGGTGCAATGTTCTGCAGATCTGTAGAGAGGTCAGTGGTGTAATAATCTGCAGGATATATCACTATGTATCTGTCAGGAGGTGGAGGAGCAATGTTCTGCAGATCTGTAGAGAGGTCAGTGGTGTAATAATCTGCAGGATATATCACTATGTATCTGTCAGGAGGTAGAGGAGCAATGTTCTGCAGATCTGTAGAGAGGTCAGTGGTGTAATAATCTGCAGGATATATCACTATGTATCTGTCAGGAGGTAGAGGCGCAATGTTCTGCAGATCTGTAGAGAGGTCAGTGGTGTAATAATCTGCAGGATATATCACTATGTATCTGTCAGGGGGTAGAGGAGCAATGTTCTGCAGATCTGTAGAGAGGTCAGTGGTGTAATAATCTGCAGGATATATCACTATGTATCTGTCAGGAGGTAGAGGAGCGATGTTCTGCAGATCTGTAGAGGGGTCAGTGGTGTAATAATCTTCAGGATATATTACTATGTATCTGTCAGGAGGTGGAGGAGCGATGTTCTGCAGATCTGTAGAGAGGTCAGTGGTGTAATAATCTGCAGGATATATCACTATGTATCTGTCAGGAGGTAGAGGAGCAATGTTCTGCAGATCTGTAGAGAGGTCAGTGGTGTAATAATCTGCAGGATATATCACTATGTATCTGTCAGGAGGTAGAGGAGCAATGTTCTGCAGATCTATAGAGGGGTCAGTGGTGTAATAATCTGCAGGATATATCACTATGTATCTGTCAGGAGGTGGAGGAGCGATGTTCTGCAGATCTGTAGAGAGGTCAGTGGTGTAATAATCTGCAGGATATATCACTATGTATCTGTCAGGAGGTAGAGGAGCAATGTTCTGCAGATCTGTAGAGGTCAGTGGTGTAATAATCTGCAGGATATATCACTATGTATCTGTCAGGAGGTAGAGGAGCAATGTTCTGCAGATCTGTAGAGAGGCCAGTGGTGTAATAATCTGCAGGATATATCACTATGTATCTGTCAGGAGGTAGAGGAGCAATGTTCTGCAGATCTGTAGAGAGGTCAGTGGTGTAATAATCTGCAGGACATATCACTATGTATCTGTCAGGAGGTAGAGGAGCAATGTTCTGCAGATCTGTAGAGAGATCAGTGGTGTAATAATCTGCAGGATATATCACTATGTATCTGTCAGGAGGTGGAGGAGCAATGTTCTGCAGATCTGTAGAGAGGTCAGTGGTGTAATAATCTGCAGGATATATCACTATGTATCTGTCAGGAGGTAGAGGAGCAATGTTCTGCAGATCTGTAGAGGTCAGTGGTGTAATAATCTGCAGGATATATCACTATGTATCTGTCAGGAGGTAGAGGAGCAATGTTCTGCAGATCTGTAGAGAGGTCAGTGGTGTAATAATCTGCAGGATATATCACTATGTATCTGTCAGGAGGTAGAGGAGCAATGTTCTGCAGATCTGTAGAGGTCAGTGGTGTAATAATCTGCAGGATATATCACTATGTATCTGTCAGGAGGTGGAGGAGCAATGTTCTGCAGATCTGTAGAGAGGTCAGTGGTGTAATAATCTGCAGGATATATCACTATGTATCTGTCAGGAGGTAGAGGAGCAATGTTCTGCAGATCTGTAGAGAGGTCAGTGGTGTAATAATCTGCAGGATATATCACTATGTATCTGTCAGGAGGTGGAGGAGCGATGTTCTGCAGATCTGTAGAGAGGTCAGTGGTGTAATAATCTGCAGGATATATCACTATGTATCTGTCAGGAGGTAGAGGAGCAATGTTCTGCAGATCTGTAGAGAGGTCAGTGGTGTAATAATCTGCAGGATATATCACTATGTATCTGTCAGGAGGTGGAGGAGCGATGTTCTGCAGATCTGTAGAGAGGTCAGTGGTGTAATAATCTGCAGGATATATCACTATGTATCTGTCAGGAGGTAGAGGAGCAATGTTCTGCAGATCTGTAGAGGTCAGTGGTGTAATAATCTGCAGGATATATCACTATGTATCTGTCAGGAGGTAGAGGAGCAATGTTCTGCAGATCTGTAGAGAGGCCAGTGGTGTAATAATCTGCAGGATATATCACTATGTATCTGTCAGGAGGTAGAGGAGCAATGTTCTGCAGATCTGTAGAGAGGTCAGTGGTGTAATAATCTGCAGGACATATCACTATGTATCTGTCAGGAGGTAGAGGAGCAATGTTCTGCAGATCTGTAGAGAGATCAGTGGTGTAATAATCTGCAGGATATATCACTATGTATCTGTCAGGAGGTGGAGGAGCAATGTTCTGCAGATCTGTAGAGAGGTCAGTGGTGTAATAATCTGCAGGATATATCACTATGTATCTGTCAGGAGGTAGAGGAGCAATGTTCTGCAGATCTGTAGAGGTCAGTGGTGTAATAATCTGCAGGATATATCACTATGTATCTGTCAGGAGGTAGAGGAGCAATGTTCTGCAGATCTGTAGAGAGGTCAGTGGTGTAATAATCTGCAGGATATATCACTATGTATCTGTCAGGAGGTAGAGGAGCAATGTTCTGCAGATCTGTAGAGGTCAGTGGTGTAATAATCTGCAGGATATATCACTATGTATCTGTCAGGAGGTGGAGGAGCAATGTTCTGCAGATCTGTAGAGAGGTCAGTGGTGTAATAATCTGCAGGATATATCACTATGTATCTGTCAGGAGGTAGAGGAGCAATGTTCTGCAGATCTGTAGAGAGGTCAGTGGTGTAATAATCTGCAGGATATATCACTATGTATCTGTCAGGAGGTGGAGGAGCGATGTTCTGCAGATCTGTAGAGAGGTCAGTGGTGTAATAATCTGCAGGATATATCACTATGTATCTGTCAGGAGGTAGAGGAGCAATGTTCTGCAGATCTGTAGAGAGGTCAGTGGTGTAATAATCTGCAGGATATATCACTATGTATCTGTCAGGAGGTGGAGGAGCAATGTTCTGCAGATCTGTAGAGAGGTCAGTGGTGTAATAATCTGCAGGATATATCACTATGTATCTGTCAGGAGGTAGAGGAGCGATGTTCTTCAGATCTGTAGAGAGGTCAGTGGTGTAATAATCTGCAGCATATATCACTATGTATCTGTCAGGAGGTAGAGGAGCAATGTTCTGCAGATCTGTAGAGAGGGCAGTGGTGTAATAATCTGCAGGATATATCACTATGTATCTGTCAGGAGGTAGAGGAGCGATGTTCTGCAGATCTGTAGAGGTCAGTGGTGTAATAATCTGCAGGATATATCACTATGTATCTGTCAGGAGGTAGAGGAGCAATGTTCTGCAGATCTGTAGAGAGGTCAGTGGTGTAATAATCTGCAGGATATATCACTATGTATCTGTCAGGAGGTAGAGGAGCGATGTTCTGCAGATCTGTAGAGAGGTCAGTGGTGTAATAATCTGCAGGATATATCACTATGTATCTGTCAGGAGGTAGAGGAGCGATGTTCTGCAGAACTGTAGAGAGGTCAGTGGTGTAATAATCTGCAGGATATATCGCTATGTATCTGTCAGGAGGTAGAGGAGCAATGTTCTGCAGATCTGTAGAGGGGTCAGTGGTGTAATAATCTGCAGGATATATCACTATGTATCTGTCAGGAGGTAGAGGAGCAATGTTCTGCAGATCTGTAGAGAGGTCAGTGGTGTAATAATCTGCAGGATATATCGCTATGTATCTGTCAGGAGGTAGAGGAGCAATGTTCTGCAGATCTGTAGAGAGGTCAGTGGTGTAATAATCTGCAGGATATATCACTATGTATCTGTCAGGAGGTGGAGGAGCGATGTTCTGCAGATCTGTAGAGAGGGCAGTGGTGTAATAATCTGCAGGATATATCACTATGTATCTGTCAGGAGGTAGAGGAGCAATGTTCTGCAGATCTGTAGAGGGGTCAGTGGTGTAATAATCTGCAGGATATATCACTATGTATCTGTCAGGAGGTGGAGGAGCAATGTTCTGCAGATCTGTAGAGAGGTCAGTGGTGTAATAATCTGCAGGATATATCACTATGTATCTGTCAGGAGGTAGAGGAGCAATGTTCTGCAGATCTGTAGAGAGGTCAGTGGTGTAATAATCTGCAGGATATATCACTATGTATCTGTCAGGAGGTAGAGGAGCAATGTTCTGCAGATCTGTAGAGAGGTCAGTGGTGTAATAATCTGCAGGATATATCACTGTATCTGTCAGGAGGTAGAGGAGCGATGTTCTGCAGATCTGTAGAGAGGTCAGTGGTGTAATAATCTGCAGGATATATCACTATGTATCTGTCAGGAGGTAGAGGAGCAATGTTCTGCAGATCTATAGAGGGGTCAGTGGTGTAATAATCTGCTGGATATATCACTATGTATCTGTCAGGAGGTAGAGGAGCAATGTTCTGCAGATCTGTAGAGAGGTCAGTGGTGTAATAATCTGCAGGATATATCACTATGTATCTGTCAGGAGGTAGAGGAGCGATGTTCTGCAGATCTGTAGAGGGGTCAGTGGTGTAATAATCTGCAGGATATATCACTATGTATCTGTCAGGAGGTGGAGGAGCAATGTTCTGCAGATCTGTAGAGAGGTCAGTGGTGTAATAATCTGCAGGATATATCACTATGTATCTGTCAGGAGGTAGAGGAGCAATGTTCTGCAGATCTGTAGAGAGGTCAGTGGTGTAATAATCTGCAGGATATATCACTATGTATCTGTCAGGAGGTAGAGGAGCGATGTTCTGCAGATCTGTAGAGGGGTCAGTGGTGTAATAATCTGCAGGATATATCACTATGTATCTGTCAGGAGGTGGAGGAGCAATGTTCTGCAGCTCTGTAGAGAGGTCAGTGGTGTAATAATCTGCAGGATATATCACTATGTATCTGTCAGGAGGTAGAGGTGCAATGTTCTGCAGATCTGTAGAGGGGTCAGTGGTGTAATAATCTGCAGGATATATCACTATGTATCTGTCAGGAGGTAGAGGAGCAATGTTCTGCAGATCTGTAGAGAGGTCAGTGGTGTAATAATCTGCAGGATATATCACTATGTATCTGTCAGGAGGTGGAGGAGCAATGTTCTGCAGATCTGTAGAGAGGTCAGTGGTGTAATAATCTGCAGGATATATCACTATGTGTCTGTCAGGAGGTAGAGGAGCGATGTTCTGCAGATCTGTAGAGAGGTCAGTGGTGTAATAATCTGCAGGATATATCACTATGTATCTGTCAGGAGGTAGAGGAGCAATGTTCTGCAGAACTGTAGAGAGGTCAGTGGTGTAATAATCTGCAGGATATATCACTATGTATCTGTCAGGCGGTAGAGGAGCAATGTTCTGCAGATCTGTAGAGAGGTCAGTGGTGTAATAATCTGCAGGATATATCACTATGTATCTGTCAGGAGGTAGAGGAGCAATGTTCTGCAGATCTGTAGAGAGGTCAGGGGTGTAATACTCTGCAGGATATATCACTATGTATCTGTCAGGAGGTAGAGGAGCAATGTTCTGCAGATCTGTAGAGAGGTCAGTGGTGTAATAATCTGCAGGATATATCACTATGTATCTGTCAGGAGGTAGAGGAGCAATGTTCTGCAGATCTGTAGAGGGGTCAGTGGTGTAATAATCTGCAGGATATATCACTATGTATCTGTCAGGAGGTGGAGGAGCAATGTTCTGCAGATCTGTAGAGAGGTCAGTGGTGTAATAATCTGCAGGATATATCACTATGTATCTGTCAGGAGGTAGAGGAGCAATGTTCTGCAGATCTGTAGAGAGGACAGTGGTGTAATAATTTGCAGGATATATCACTATGTATCTGTCAGGAGGTAGAGGAGCAATGTTCTGCAGATCTGTAGAGAGGTCAGTGGTGTAATAATCTGCAGGATATATCACTATGTATCTGTCAGGAGGTAGAGGAGCGATGTTCTGCAGATCTGTAGAGGGGTCAGTGGTGTAATAATCTGCAGGATATATCACTATGTATCTGTCAGGAGGTGGAGGAGCAATGTTCTGCAGATCTGTAGAGAGGTCAGTGGTGTAATAATCTGCAGGATATATCACTATGTATCTGTCAGGAGGTAGAGGAGCAATGTTCTGCAGATCTGTAGAGAGGTCAGTGGTGTAATAATCTGCAGGATATATCACTATGTATCTGTCAGGAGGTAGAGGAGCGATGTTCTGCAGATCTGTAGAGGGGTCAGTGGTGTAATAATCTGCAGGATATATCACTATGTATCTGTCAGGAGGTGGAGGAGCAATGTTCTGCAGCTCTGTAGAGAGGTCAGTGGTGTAATAATCTGCAGGATATATCACTATGTATCTGTCAGGAGGTAGAGGTGCAATGTTCTGCAGATCTGTAGAGGGGTCAGTGGTGTAATAATCTGCAGGATATATCACTATGTATCTGTCAGGAGGTAGAGGAGCAATGTTCTGCAGATCTGTAGAGAGGTCAGTGGTGTAATAATCTGCAGGATATATCACTATGTATCTGTCAGGAGGTGGAGGAGCAATGTTCTGCAGATCTGTAGAGAGGTCAGTGGTGTAATAATCTGCAGGATATATCACTATGTATCTGTCAGGAGGTAGAGGAGCGATGTTCTGCAGATCTGTAGAGAGGTCAGTGGTGTAATAATCTGCAGGATATATCACTATGTATCTGTCAGGAGGTGGAGGAGCAATGTTCTGCAGATCTGTAGAGAGGTCAGTGGTGTAATAATCTGCAGGATATATCACTATGTATCTGTAAGGAGGTAGAGGAGCAATGTTCTGCAGATCTGTAGAGAGGTCAGTGGTGTAATAATCTGCAGGATATATCACTATGTATCTGTCAGGAGGTAGAGGAGCAATGTTCTGCAGATCTGTAGAGAGGTCAGTGGTGTAATAATCTGCAGGATATATCACTATGTATCTGTCAGGAGGTGGAGGAGCAATGTTCTGCAGATCTGTAGAGAGGTCAGTGGTGTAATAATCTGCAGGATATATCACTATGTATCTGTCAGGAGGTAGAGGAGCAATGTTCTGCAGATCTGTAGAGAGGTCAGTGGTGTAATAATCTGCAGGATATATCACTATGTATCTGTCAGGAGGTGGAGGAGCAATGTTCTGCAGATCTGTAGAGAGGTCAGTGGTGTAATAATCTGCAGGATATATCACTATGTGTCTGTCAGGAGGTAGAGGAGCGATGTTCTGCAGATCTGTAGAGAGGTCAGTGGTGTAATAATCTGCAGGATATATCACTATGTATCTGTCAGGAGGTAGAGGAGCAATGTTCTGCAGAACTGTAGAGAGGTCAGTGGTGTAATAATCTGCAGGATATATCACTATGTATCTGTCAGGCGGTAGAGGAGCAATGTTCTGCAGATCTGTAGAGAGGTCAGTGGTGTAATAATCTGCAGGATATATCACTATGTATCTGTCAGGAGGTAGAGGAGCAATGTTCTGCAGATCTGTAGAGAGGTCAGGGGTGTAATACTCTGCAGGATATATCACTATGTATCTGTCAGGAGGTAGAGGAGCAATGTTCTGCAGATCTGTAGAGAGGTCAGTGGTGTAATAATCTGCAGGATATATCACTATGTATCTGTCAGGAGGTAGAGGAGCAATGTTCTGCAGATCTGTAGAGGGGTCAGTGGTGTAATAATCTGCAGGATATATCACTATGTATCTGTCAGGAGGTGGAGGAGCAATGTTCTGCAGATCTGTAGAGAGGTCAGTGGTGTAATAATCTGCAGGATATATCACTATGTATCTGTCAGGAGGTAGAGGAGCAATGTTCTGCAGATCTGTAGAGAGGACAGTGGTGTAATAATTTGCAGGATATATCACTATGTATCTGTCAGGAGGTAGAGGAGCAATGTTCTGCAGATCTGTAGAGAGGTCAGTGGTGTAATAATCTGCAGGATATATCACTATGTATCTGTCAGGAGGTGGAGGAGCAATGTTCTGCAGATCTGTAGAGAGGTCAGTGGTGTAATAATCTGCAGGATATATCACTATGTATCTGTCAGGAGGTAGAGGAGCAATGTTCTGCAGATCTGTAGAGAGGTCAGTGGTGTAATAATCTGCAGGATATATCACTATGTATCTGTCAGGAGGTAGAGGAGCAATGTTCTGCAGATCTGTAGAGAGGTCAGGGGTGTAATAATCTGCAGGATATATCACTATGTATCTGTCAGGAGGTGGAGGAGCAATGTTCTGCAGATCTGTAGAGGGGTCAGTGGTGTAATAATCTGCAGGATATATCACTATGTATCTGTCAGGAGGTGGAGGAGCAATGTTCTGCAGATCTGTAGAGGGGTCAGTGGTGTAATAATCTGCAGGATATATCACTATGTACCTGTCAGGAGGTAGAGGAGCGATGTTCTGCAGATCTGTAGAGGGGTCAGTGGTGTAATAATCTGCAGGATATATCACTATGTATCTGTCAGGAGGTGGAGGAGCAATGTTCTGCAGATCTGTAGAGGGGTCAGTGGTGTAATAATCTGCAGGATATATCACTATGTGTCTGTCAGGAGGTAGAGGAGCAATGTTCTGCAGATCTGTAGAGGGGGCAGTGGTGTAATAATCTGCAGGATATATCACTATGTGTCTGTCAGGAGGTAGAGGAGCAATGTTCTGCAGATCTGTAGAGAGGTCAGTGGTGTAATAATCTGCAGGATATATCACTATGTATCTGTCAGGAGGTAGAGGAGCAATGTTCTGCAGATCTGTAGAGGGGTCAGTGGTGTAATAATCTGCAGGATATATCACTATGTGTCTGTCAGGAGGTAGAGGAGCAATGTTCTGCAGATCTGTAGAGAGGTCAGTGGTGTAATAATCTGCAGGATATATCACTATGTATCTGTCAGGAGGTGGAGGAGCAATGTTCTGCAGATCTGTAGAGAGGTCAGTGGTGTAATAATCTGCAGGATATATCACTATGTATCTGTCAGGAGGTAGAGGAGCAATGTTCTGCAGATCTGTAGAGAGGTCAGTGGTGTAATAATCTGCAGGACATATCACTATGTATCTGTCAGGAGGTAGAGGAGCAATGTTCTGCAGATCTGTAGAGAGGTCAGTGGTGTAATAATCTGCAGGATATATCACTATGTACCTGTCAGGAGGTAGAGGAGCAATGTTCTGCAGATCTGTAGAGAGGTCAGTGGTGTAATAGTCTGCAGTATATATCACTATGTATCTGTCAGGAGGTAGAGGAGCAATGTTCTGCAGATCTCTGGAGAGGTCAGTGGTGTAATAATCTGCAGGATATATCACTATGTATCAGGAGGTAGAGGAGCAATGTTCTGCAGATCTGTAGAGGGGTCAGTGGTGTAATAATCTGCAGTATATATATCACTATGTATCTGTCAGGAGGTGGAGGAGCGATGTTCTGCAGATCTGTAGAGGGGTCAGTGGTGTAATAATCTGCAGGATATATCACTATGTATCTGTCAGGAGGTAGAGGAGCGATGTTCTGCAGATCTGTAGAGAGGTCAGTGGTGTAATAATCTGCAGAATATATCACTATGTATCTGTCAGGAGGTAGAGGAGCAATGTTCTGCAGATCTGTAGAGAGGTCAGTGGTGTAATAATCTGCAGGATATATCACTATGTAACTGTCAGGAGGTGGAGGAGCAATGTTCTGCAGATCTGTAGAGAGGTCAGTGGTGTAATAATCTGCAGGATATATCACTATGTATCTGTCAGGAGGTAGAGGAGCGATGTTCTGCAGATCTGTAGAGGGGTCAGTGGTGTAATAATCTGCAGGATATATCACTATGTATCTGTCAGGAGGTAGAGGAGCAATGTTCTGCAGATCTGTAGAGAGGTCAGTGGTGTAATAATCTGCAGGATATATCACTATGTATCTGTCAGGAGGTAGAGGAGCGATGTTCTGCAGATCTGTAGAGAGGTCAGTGGTGTAATAATCTGCAGGATATATCACTATGTATCTGTCAGGAGGTAGAGGAGCGATGTTCTGCAGATCTGTAGAGAGGTCAGTGGTGTAATAATCTGCAGGATATATCACTATGTATCTGTCAGGAGGTAGAGGAGCAATGTTCTGCAGATCTGTAGAGAGGTCAGTGGTGTAATAATCTGCAGGATATGTCACTATGTATCTGTCAGGAGGTGGAGGAGCGATGTTCTGCAGATCTGTAGAGAGGTCAGTGGTGTAATAATCTGCAGCATATATCACTATGTATCTGTCAGGAGGTAGAGGAGCGATGTTCTGCAGATCTGTAGAGAGGTCAGTGGTGTAATAATCTGCAGGATATATCACTATGTATCTGTCAGGAGGTAGAGGAGCGATGTTCTGCAGATCTGTAGAGGGGTCAGTGGTGTAATAATCTGCAGGATATATCACTATGTATCTGTCAGGAGGTAGAGGAGCAATGTTCTGCAGATCTGTAGAGAGGTCAGTGGTGTAATAATCTGCAGGATATATCACTATGTATCTGTCAGGAGGTAGAGGAGCAATGTTCTGCAGAACTGTAGAGAGGTCAGTGGTGTAATAATCTGCAGGATAAATCACTATGTATCTGTCAGGAGGTAGAGGAGCGATGTTCTGCAGATCTGTAGAGGGGTCAGTGGTGTAATAATCTGCAGGATATATCACTATGTATCTGTCAGGGGGTAGAGGAGCAATGTTCTGCAGATCTGTAGAGAGGTCAGTGGTGTAATAATCTGCAGGATATATCACTATGTATCTGTCAGGAGGTGGAGGAGCAATGTTCTGCAGATCTGTAGAGAGGTCAGTGGTGTAATAATCTGCAGGATATATCACTATGTATCTGTCAGGAGGTAGAGGAGCGATGTTCTGCAGATCTGTAGAGAGGTCAGTGGTGTAATAATCTGCAGGATATATCACTATGTATCTGTCAGGAGGTAGTGGAGCAATGTTCTGTAGAGAGGTCAGTGGTGTAATAATCTGCAGGATATATCACTATGTATCTGTCAGGAGGTAGAGGAGCGATGTTCTGCAGATCTGTAGAGGGGTCAGTGGTGTAATAATCTGCAGGATATATCACTATGTATCTGTCAGGGGGTAGAGGAGCAATGTTCTGCAGATCTGTAGAGAGGTCAGTGGCGTAATAATCTGCAGGATATATCACTATGTATCGGTCAGGAGGTGGAGGAGCAATGTTCTGCAGATCTGTAGAGAGGTCAGTGGTGTAATAATCTGCAGGATATATCACTATGTATCTGTCAGGAGGTGGAGGAGCAATGTTCTGCAGATCTGTAGAGAGGTCAGTGGTGTAATAATCTGCAGGATATATCACTATGTATCTGTCAGGAGGTAGAGGAGCGATGTTCTGCTGATCTGTAGAGAGGTCAGTGGTGTAATAATCTGCAGGATATATCACTATGTATCTGTCAGGAGGTGGAGGAGCGATGTTCTGCAGATCTGTAGAGAGGTCAGTGGTGTAATAATCTGCAGGATATATCACTATGTATCTGTCAGGAGGTAGAGGAGCAATGTTCTGCAGATCTGTAGAGAGGTCAGTGGTGTAATAATCTGCAGGATATATCACTATGTATCTGTCAGGAGGTGGAGGAGCAATGTTCTGCAGATCTGTAGAGAGGTCAGTGGTGTAATAATCTGCAGGATATATCACTATGTATCTGTCAGGAGGTAGAGGAGCAATGTTCTGCAGATCTGTAGAGAGGTCAGTGGTGTAATAATCTGCAGGACATATCACTATGTATCTGTCAGGAGGTAGAGGAGCAATGTTCTGCAGATCTGTAGAGAGGTCAGTGGTGTAATAATCTGCAGGATATATCACTATGTATCTGTCAGGAGGTAGAGGAGCGATGTTCTTCAGATCTGTAGAGAGGTCAGTGGTGTAATAATCTGCAGCATATATCACTATGTATCTGTCAGGAGGTAGAGGAGCAATGTTCTGCAGATCTGTAGAGAGGGCAGTGGTGTAATAATCTGCAGGATATATCACTATGTATCTGTCAGGAGGTAGAGGAGCGATGTTCTGCAGATCTGTAGAGGTCAGTGGTGTAATAATCTGCAGGATATATCACTATGTATCTGTCAGGAGGTAGAGGAGCAATGTTCTGCAGATCTGTAGAGAGGTCAGTGGTGTAATAATCTGCAGGATATATCACTATGTATCTGTCAGGAGGTAGAGGAGCGATGTTCTGCAGATCTGTAGAGAGGTCAGTGGTGTAATAATCTGCAGGATATATCACTATGTATCTGTCAGGAGGTAGAGGAGCGATGTTCTGCAGAACTGTAGAGAGGTCAGTGGTGTAATAATCTGCAGGATATATCGCTATGTATCTGTCAGGAGGTAGAGGAGCAATGTTCTGCAGATCTGTAGAGGGGTCAGTGGTGTAATAATCTGCAGGATATATCACTATGTATCTGTCAGGAGGTAGAGGAGCAATGTTCTGCAGATCTGTAGAGAGGTCAGTGGTGTAATAATCTGCAGGATATATCGCTATGTATCTGTCAGGAGGTAGAGGAGCAATGTTCTGCAGATCTGTAGAGAGGTCAGTGGTGTAATAATCTGCAGGATATATCACTATGTATCTGTCAGGAGGTGGAGGAGCGATGTTCTGCAGATCTGTAGAGAGGGCAGTGGTGTAATAATCTGCAGGATATATCACTATGTATCTGTCAGGAGGTAGAGGAGCAATGTTCTGCAGATCTGTAGAGGGGTCAGTGGTGTAATAATCTGCAGGATATATCACTATGTATCTGTCAGGAGGTAGAGGAGCAATGTTCTGCAGATCTGTAGAGAGGTCAGTGGTGTAATAATCTGCAGGATATATCACTGTATCTGTCAGGAGGTAGAGGAGCGATGTTCTGCAGATCTGTAGAGAGGTCAGTGGTGTAATAATCTGCAGGATATATCACTATGTATCTGTCAGGAGGTAGAGGAGCAATGTTCTGCAGATCTGTAGAGAGGTCAGTGGTGTAATAATCTGCAGGATATATCACTATGTATCTGTCAGGAGGTAGAGGAGCGATGTTCTGCAGATCTGTAGAGGGGTCAGTGGTGTAATAATCTGCAGGATATATCACTATGTATCTGTCAGGAGGTGGAGGAGCAATGTTCTGCAGCTCTGTAGAGAGGTCAGTGGTGTAATAATCTGCAGGATATATCACTATGTATCTGTCAGGAGGTAGAGGTGCAATGTTCTGCAGATCTGTAGAGGGGTCAGTGGTGTAATAATCTGCAGGATATATCACTATGTATCTGTCAGGAGGTAGAGGAGCAATGTTCTGCAGATCTGTAGAGAGGTCAGTGGTGTAATAATCTGCAGGATATATCACTATGTATCTGTCAGGAGGTGGAGGAGCAATGTTCTGCAGATCTGTAGAGAGGTCAGTGGTGTAATAATCTGCAGGATATATCACTATGTATCTGTCAGGAGGTAGAGGAGCGATGTTCTGCAGATCTGTAGAGAGGTCAGTGGTGTAATAATCTGCAGGATATATCACTATGTATCTGTCAGGAGGTGGAGGAGCAATGTTCTGCAGATCTGTAGAGAGGTCAGTGGTGTAATAATCTGCAGGATATATCACTATGTATCTGTCAGGAGGTAGAGGAGCGATGTTCTGCAGATCTGTAGAGAGGTCAGTGGTGTAATAATCTGCAGGATATATCACTATGTATCTGTCAGGAGGTAGAGGAGCAATGTTCTGCAGATCTGTAGAGGGGTCAGTGGTGTAATAATCTGCAGGATATATCACTATGTATCTGTCAGGAGGTAGAGGAGCGATGTTCTGCAGATCTGTAGAGGGGTCAGTGGTGTAATAATCTGCAGGATATATCACTATGTATCTGTCAGGAGGTAGAGGAGCAATGTTCTGCAGATCTGTAGAGAGGTCAGTGGTGTAATAATCTGCAGGATATATCACTATGTATCAGTCAGGAGGTGGAGGAGCAATGTTCTGCAGATCTGTAGAGAGGTCAGTGGTGTAATAATCTGCAGAATATATCACCATATATCTGTCAGGAGGTGGAGGAGCAATGTTCTGCAGATCTGTAGAGAGGTCAGTGGTGTAATAATCTGCAGGATATATCACTATGTATCAGTCAGGAGGTAGAGGAGCAATGTTCTGCAGATCTGTAGAGAGGTCAGTGGTGTAATAATCTGCAGGATATATCACTATGTATCTGTCAGGAGGTAGAGGTGCAATGTTCTGCAGATCTGTAGAGAGGTCAGTGGTGTAATAATCTGCAGGATATATCACTATGTATCTGTCAGGAGGTGGAGGAGCAATGTTCTGCAGATCTGTAGAGAGGTCAGTGGTGTAATAATCTGCAGGATATATCACTATGTATCTGTCAGGAGGTAGAGGAGCAATGTTCTGCAGATCTGTAGAGAGGTCAGTGGTGTAATAATCTGCAGGATATATCACTATGTATCTGTCAGGAGGTAGAGGCGCAATGTTCTGCAGATCTGTAGAGAGGTCAGTGGTGTAATAATCTTCAGGATATATTACTATGTATCTGTCAGGAGGTGGAGGAGCGATGTTCTGCAGATCTGTAGAGAGGTCAGTGGTGTAATAATCTGCAGGATATATCACTATGTATCTGTCAGGAGGTAGAGGAGCAATGTTCTGCAGATCTGTAGAGAGGTCAGTGGTGTAATAATCTGCAGGATATATCACTATGTATCTGTCAGGAGGTAGAGGAGCAATGTTCTGCAGATCTATAGAGGGGTCAGTGGTGTAATAATCTGCAGGATATATCACTATGTATCTGTCAGGAGGTGGAGGAGCGATGTTCTGCAGATCTGTAGAGAGGTCAGTGGTGTAATAATCTGCAGGATATATCACTATGTATCTGTCAGGAGGTAGAGGAGCAATGTTCTGCAGATCTGTAGAGGTCAGTGGTGTAATAATCTGCAGGATATATCACTATGTATCTGTCAGGAGGTAGAGGAGCAATGTTCTGCAGATCTGTAGAGAGGCCAGTGGTGTAATAATCTGCAGGATATATCACTATGTATCTGTCAGGAGGTAGAGGAGCAATGTTCTGCAGATCTGTAGAGAGGTCAGTGGTGTAATAATCTGCAGGACATATCACTATGTATCTGTCAGGAGGTAGAGGAGCAATGTTCTGCAGATCTGTAGAGAGATCAGTGGTGTAATAATCTGCAGGATATATCACTATGTATCTGTCAGGAGGTGGAGGAGCAATGTTCTGCAGATCTGTAGAGAGGTCAGTGGTGTAATAATCTGCAGGATATATCACTATGTATCTGTCAGGAGGTAGAGGAGCAATGTTCTGCAGATCTGTAGAGGTCAGTGGTGTAATAATCTGCAGGATATATCACTATGTATCTGTCAGGAGGTAGAGGAGCAATGTTCTGCAGATCTGTAGAGAGGTCAGTGGTGTAATAATCTGCAGGATATATCACTATGTATCTGTCAGGAGGTAGAGGAGCGATGTTCTGCAGATCTGTAGAGAGGGCAGTGGTGTAATAATCTGCAGGATATATCACTATGTATCTGTCAGGAGGTAGAGGAGCGATGTTCTGCAGATCTGTAGAGGGGTCAGTGGTGTAATAATCTGCAGGATATATCACTATGTATCTGTCAGGAGGTAGAGGAGCAATGTTCTGCAGATCTGTAGAGAGGTCAGTGGTGTAATAATCTGCAGGATATATCACTATGTATCAGTCAGGAGGTGGAGGAGCAATGTTCTGCAGATCTGTAGAGAGGTCAGTGGTGTAATAATCTGCAGAATATATCACCATATATCTGTCAGGAGGTGGAGGAGCAATGTTCTGCAGATCTGTAGAGAGGTCAGTGGTGTAATAATCTGCAGGATATATCACTATGTATCAGTCAGGAGGTAGAGGAGCAATGTTCTGCAGATCTGTAGAGAGGTCAGTGGTGTAATAATCTGCAGGATATATCACTATGTATCTGTCAGGAGGTAGAGGTGCAATGTTCTGCAGATCTGTAGAGAGGTCAGTGGTGTAATAATCTGCAGGATATATCACTATGTATCTGTCAGGAGGTGGAGGAGCAATGTTCTGCAGATCTGTAGAGAGGTCAGTGGTGTAATAATCTGCAGGATATATCACTATGTATCTGTCAGGAGGTAGAGGAGCAATGTTCTGCAGATCTGTAGAGAGGTCAGTGGTGTAATAATCTGCAGGATATATCACTATGTATCTGTCAGGAGGTAGAGGCGCAATGTTCTGCAGATCTGTAGAGAGGTCAGTGGTGTAATAATCTTCAGGATATATTACTATGTATCTGTCAGGAGGTGGAGGAGCGATGTTCTGCAGATCTGTAGAGAGGTCAGTGGTGTAATAATCTGCAGGATATATCACTATGTATCTGTCAGGAGGTAGAGGAGCAATGTTCTGCAGATCTGTAGAGAGGTCAGTGGTGTAATAATCTGCAGGATATATCACTATGTATCTGTCAGGAGGTAGAGGAGCAATGTTCTGCAGATCTATAGAGGGGTCAGTGGTGTAATAATCTGCAGGATATATCACTATGTATCTGTCAGGAGGTGGAGGAGCGATGTTCTGCAGATCTGTAGAGAGGTCAGTGGTGTAATAATCTGCAGGATATATCACTATGTATCTGTCAGGAGGTAGAGGAGCAATGTTCTGCAGATCTGTAGAGGTCAGTGGTGTAATAATCTGCAGGATATATCACTATGTATCTGTCAGGAGGTAGAGGAGCAATGTTCTGCAGATCTGTAGAGAGGCCAGTGGTGTAATAATCTGCAGGATATATCACTATGTATCTGTCAGGAGGTAGAGGAGCAATGTTCTGCAGATCTGTAGAGAGGTCAGTGGTGTAATAATCTGCAGGACATATCACTATGTATCTGTCAGGAGGTAGAGGAGCAATGTTCTGCAGATCTGTAGAGAGATCAGTGGTGTAATAATCTGCAGGATATATCACTATGTATCTGTCAGGAGGTGGAGGAGCAATGTTCTGCAGATCTGTAGAGAGGTCAGTGGTGTAATAATCTGCAGGATATATCACTATGTATCTGTCAGGAGGTAGAGGAGCAATGTTCTGCAGATCTGTAGAGGTCAGTGGTGTAATAATCTGCAGGATATATCACTATGTATCTGTCAGGAGGTAGAGGAGCAATGTTCTGCAGATCTGTAGAGAGGTCAGTGGTGTAATAATCTGCAGGATATATCACTATGTATCTGTCAGGAGGTAGAGGAGCGATGTTCTGCAGATCTGTAGAGAGGTCAGTGGTGTAATAATCTGCAGGATATATCACTATGTATCTGTCAGGAGGTGGAGGAGCGATGTTCTGCAGATCTGTAGAGAGGTCAGTGGTGTAATAATCTGCAGGATATATCACTATGTATCTGTCAGGAGGTAGAGGAGCAATGTTCTGCAGATCTGTAGAGAGGTCAGTGGTGTAATAATCTGCAGGATATATCACTATGTATCTGTCAGGAGGTGGAGGAGCGATGTTCTGCAGATCTGTAGAGAGGTCAGTGGTGTAATAATCTGCAGGATATATCACTATGTATCTGTCAGGAGGTAGAGGAGCGATGTTCTGCAGATCTGTAGAGAGGTCAGTGGTGTAATAATCTGCAGGATATGTCACTATGTATCTGTCAGGGGGTAGAGGAGTGATGTTCTGCAGATCTGTAGAGAGGTCAGTGGTGTAATAATCTGCAGGATATATCACTATGTATCTGTCAGGAGGTGGAGGAGCGATGTTCTGCAGATCTGTAGAGAGGTCAGTGGTGTAATAATCTGCAGGATATATCACTATGTATCTGTCAGGAGGTAGAGGAGCAATGTTCTGCAGATCTGTAGAGAGGTCAGAGGTATAATAATCTGCAGGATATATCACTATGTATCTGTCAGGAGGTAGAGGAGCAATGTTCTGCAGATCTGTAGACAGGTCAGTGGTGTAATAATCTGCAGGATATATCACTATGTATCTGTCAGGAGGTGGAGGAGCGATGTTCTGCAGATCTGTAGAGAGGGCAGTGGTGTAATAATCTGCAGGATATATCACTATGTATCTGTCAGGAGGTAGAGGAGCAATGTTCTGCAGATCTGTAGAGAGGTCAGTGGTGTAATAATCTGCAGGATATATCACTATGTATCTGTCAGGAGGTAGAGGAGCAATGTTCTGCAGATCTGTAGAGAGGTCAGTGGTGTAATAATCTGCAGGATATATCACTATGTATCAGTCAGGAGGTGGAGGAGCAATGTTCTGCAGATCTGTAGAGAGGTCAGTGGTGTAATAATCTGCAGAATATATCACCATATATCTGTCAGGAGGTGGAGGAGCAATGTTCTGCAGATCTGTAGAGAGGTCAGTGGTGTAATAATCTGCAGGATATATCACTATGTATCAGTCAGGAGGTAGAGGAGCAATGTTCTGCAGATCTGTAGAGAGGTCAGTGGTGTAATAATCTGCAGGATATATCACTATGTATCTGTCAGGAGGTAGAGGTGCAATGTTCTGCAGATCTGTAGAGAGGTCAGTGGTGTAATAATCTGCAGGATATATCACTATGTATCTGTCAGGAGGTGGAGGAGCAATGTTCTGCAGATCTGTAGAGAGGTCAGTGGTGTAATAATCTGCAGGATATATCACTATGTATCTGTCAGGAGGTAGAGGAGCAATGTTCTGCAGATCTGTAGAGAGGTCAGTGGTGTAATAATCTGCAGGATATATCACTATGTATCTGTCAGGAGGTAGAGGCGCAATGTTCTGCAGATCTGTAGAGAGGTCAGTGGTGTAATAATCTTCAGGATATATTACTATGTATCTGTCAGGAGGTGGAGGAGCGATGTTCTGCAGATCTGTAGAGAGGTCAGTGGTGTAATAATCTGCAGGATATATCACTATGTATCTGTCAGGAGGTAGAGGAGCAATGTTCTGCAGATCTGTAGAGAGGTCAGTGGTGTAATAATCTGCAGGATATATCACTATGTATCTGTCAGGAGGTAGAGGAGCAATGTTCTGCAGATCTATAGAGGGGTCAGTGGTGTAATAATCTGCAGGATATATCACTATGTATCTGTCAGGAGGTGGAGGAGCGATGTTCTGCAGATCTGTAGAGAGGTCAGTGGTGTAATAATCTGCAGGATATATCACTATGTATCTGTCAGGAGGTAGAGGAGCAATGTTCTGCAGATCTGTAGAGAGGTCAGTGGTGTAATAATCTGCAGGATATATCACTATGTATCTGTCAGGAGGTAGAGGAGCGATGTTCTGCAGATCTGTAGAGAGGCCAGTGGTGTAATAATCTGCAGGATATATCACTATGTATCTGTCAGGAGGTAGAGGAGCAATGTTCTGCAGATCTGTAGAGAGGTCAGTGGTGTAATAATCTGCAGGACATATCACTATGTATCTGTCAGGAGGTAGAGGAGCAATGTTCTGCAGATCTGTAGAGAGATCAGTGGTGTAATAATCTGCAGGATATATCACTATGTATCTGTCAGGAGGTGGAGGAGCAATGTTCTGCAGATCTGTAGAGAGGTCAGTGGTGTAATAATCTGCAGGATATATCACTATGTATCTGTCAGGAGGTAGAGGAGCAATGTTCTGCAGATCTGTAGAGGTCAGTGGTGTAATAATCTGCAGGATATATCACTATGTATCTGTCAGGAGGTAGAGGAGCAATGTTCTGCAGATCTGTAGAGAGGCCAGTGGTGTAATAATCTGCAGGATATATCACTATGTATCTGTCAGGAGGTAGAGGAGCAATGTTCTGCAGATCTGTAGAGAGGTCAGTGGTGTAATAATCTGCAGGACATATCACTATGTATCTGTCAGGAGGTAGAGGAGCAATGTTCTGCAGATCTGTAGAGAGATCAGTGGTGTAATAATCTGCAGGATATATCACTATGTATCTGTCAGGAGGTGGAGGAGCAATGTTCTGCAGATCTGTAGAGAGGTCAGTGGTGTAATAATCTGCAGGATATATCACTATGTATCTGTCAGGAGGTAGAGGAGCAATGTTCTGCAGATCTGTAGAGGTCAGTGGTGTAATAATCTGCAGGATATATCACTATGTATCTGTCAGGAGGTAGAGGAGCAATGTTCTGCAGATCTGTAGAGAGGTCAGTGGTGTAATAATCTGCAGGATATATCACTATGTATCTGTCAGGAGGTAGAGGAGCAATGTTCTGCAGATCTGTAGAGGTCAGTGGTGTAATAATCTGCAGGATATATCACTATGTATCTGTCAGGAGGTGGAGGAGCAATGTTCTGCAGATCTGTAGAGAGGTCAGTGGTGTAATAATCTGCAGGATATATCACTATGTATCTGTCAGGAGGTAGAGGAGCAATGTTCTGCAGATCTGTAGAGAGGTCAGTGGTGTAATAATCTGCAGGATATATCACTATGTATCTGTCAGGAGGTGGAGGAGCGATGTTCTGCAGATCTGTAGAGAGGTCAGTGGTGTAATAATCTGCAGGATATATCACTATGTATCTGTCAGGAGGTAGAGGAGCGATGTTCTGCAGATCTGTAGAGAGGTCAGTGGTGTAATAATCTGCAGGATATGTCACTATGTATCTGTCAGGGGGTAGAGGAGTGATGTTCTGCAGATCTGTAGAGAGGTCAGTGGTGTAATAATCTGCAGGATATATCACTATGTATCTGTCAGGAGGTGGAGGAGCAATGTTCTGCAGATCTGTAGAGAGGTCAGTGGTGTAATAATCTGCAGGATATATCACTATGTATCTGTCAGGAGGTGGAGGAGCGATGTTCTGCAGATCTGTAGAGAGGTCAGTGGTGTAATAATCTGCAGGATATATCACTATGTATCTGTCAGGAGGTAGAGGAGCGATGTTCTGCAGATCTGTAGAGAGGTCAGTGGTGTAATAATCTGCAGGATATGTCACTATGTATCTGTCAGGAGGTAGAGGAGCGATGTTCTGCAGATCTGTAGAGAGGTCAGTGGTGTAATAATCTGCAGGATATATCACTATGTATCTGTCAGGAGGTAGAGGAGCAATGTTCTGCAGATCTGTAGAGAGGTCAGAGGTATAATAATCTGCAGGATATATCACTATGTATCTGTCAGGAGGTAGAGGAGCAATGTTCTGCAGATCTGTAGACAGGTCAGTGGTGTAATAATCTGCAGGATATATCACTATGTATCTGTCAGGAGGTGGAGGAGCGATGTTCTGCAGATCTGTAGAGAGGTCAGTGGTGTAATAATCTGCAGGATATATCACTATGTATCTGTCAGGAGGTAGAGGAGCAATGTTCTGCAGATCTGTAGAGAGGTCAGTGGTGTAATAATCTGCAGGATATATCACTATGTATCTGTCAGGAGGTAGAGGAGCAATGTTCTGCAGATCTGTATAGAGGTCAGTGGTGTAATAATCTGCAGGATATATCACTATGTATCTGTCAGGAGGTGGAGGAGCAATGTTCTGCAGATCTGTAGAGAGGTCAGTGGTGTAATAATCTGCAGGATATATCACTATGTATCTGTCAGGAGGTAGAGGAGCGATGTTCTGCAGATCTCTGGAGAGGTCAGTGGTGTAATAATCTGCAGGATATATCACTATGTATCTGTCAGGAGGTAGAGGTGCAATGTTCTGCAGATCTGTAGAGGGGTCAGTGGTGTAATAATCTGCAGGATATATCACTATGTATCTGTCAGGAGGTAGAGGTGCAATGTTCTGCAGATCTGTAGAGGGGTCAGTGGTGTAATAATCTGCAGGATATATCACTATGTATCTGTCAGGAGGTAGAGGAGCGATGTTCTGCAGATCTGTAGAGAGGTCAGTGGTGTAATAATCTGCAGGATATATCACTATGTATCTGTCAGGAGGTAGAGGAGCAATGTTCTGCAGATCTGTAGAGAGGGCAGTGGTGTAATAATCTGCAGGATATATCACTATGTATCTGTCAGGAGGTAGAGGAGCAATGTTCTGCAGATCTGTAGAGAGGTCAGTGGTGTAATAATCTGCAGGATATATCACTATGTGTCTGTCAGGAGGTAGAGGAGCAATGTTCTGCAGATCTGTAGAGAGGTCAGTGGTGTAATAATCTGCAGGATATATCACTATGTATCTGTCAGGAGGTAGAGGAGCAATGTTCTGCAGATCTGTAGAGAGGTCAGTGGTGTAATAATCTGCAGGATATATCACTATGTATCTGTCAGGAGGTAGAGGAGCGATGTTCTGCAGATCTGTAGAGAGGTCAGTGGTGTAATAATCTGCAGGATATATCACTATGTATCTGTCAGGAGGTAGAGGAGCAATGTTCTGCAGATCTGTAGAGAGGTCAGTGGTGTAATAATCTGCAGGATATATCACTATGTATCTGTCAGGAGGTAGAGGAGCAATGTTCTGCAGATCTGTAGAGGTCAGTGGTGTAATAATCTGCAGGATATATCACTATGTATCTGTCAGGAGGTGGAGGAGCAATGTTCTGCAGATCTGTAGAGAGGGCAGTGGTGTAATAATCTGCAGGATATATCACTATGTATCTGTCAGGAGGTAGAGGAGCAATGTTCTGCAGATCTGTAGAGAGGTCAGTGGTGTAATAATCTGCAGGATATATCACTATGTATCTGTCAGGAGGTAGAGGTGCAATGTTCTGCAGATCTGTAGAGGGGTCAGTGGTGTAATAATCTGCAGGATATATCACTATGTATCTGTCAGGAGGTAGAGGAGCGATGTTCTGCAGATCTGTAGAGAGGTCAGTGGTGTAATAATCTGCAGGATATATCACTATGTATCTGTCAGGAGGTAGAGGAGCAATGTTCTGCAGATCTGTAGAGAGGGCAGTGGTGTAATAATCTGCAGGATATATCACTATGTATCTGTCAGGAGGTAGAGGAGCAATGTTCTGCAGATCTGTAGAGAGGTCAGTGGTGTAATAATCTGCAGGATATATCACTATGTGTCTGTCAGGAGGTAGAGGAGCAATGTTCTGCAGATCTGTAGAGAGGTCAGTGGTGTAATAATCTGCAGGATATATCACTATGTATCTGTCAGGAGGTAGAGGAGCAATGTTCTGCAGATCTGTAGAGAGGTCAGTGGTGTAATAATCTGCAGGATATATCACTATGTATCTGTCAGGAGGTAGAGGAGCAATGTTCTGCAGATCTGTAGAGAGGGCAGTGGTGTAATAATCTGCAGGATATATCACTATGTATCTGTCAGGAGGTAGAGGAGCAATGTTCTGCAGATCTGTAGAGAGGTCAGTGGTGTAATAATCTGCAGGATATATCACTATGTGTCTGTCAGGAGGTAGAGGAGCAATGTTCTGCAGATCTGTAGAGAGGTCAGTGGTGTAATAATCTGCAGGATATATCACTATGTATCTGTCAGGAGGTAGAGGAGCAATGTTCTGCAGATCTGTAGAGAGGTCAGTGGTGTAATAATCTGCAGGATATATCACTATGTATCTGTCAGGAGGTAGAGGAGCAATGTTCTGCAGATCTGTAGAGAGGTCAGTGGTGTAATAATCTGCAGGATATATCACTATGTATCTGTCAGGTGGTAGAGGAGCGATGTTCTGCAGATCTGTAGAGAGGTCAGGGGTGTAATAATCTGCAGGATATATCACTATGTATCTGTCAGGGGGTAGAGGAGCAATGTTCTGCAGATCTGTAGAGGTCAGTGGTGTAATAATCTGCAGGATATATCACTATGTATCTGTCAGGAGGTAGAGGAGCGATGTTCTGCAGATCTGTAGAGGGGTCAGTGGTGTAATAATCTGCAGGATATATCACTATGTATCTGTCAGGTAGAGGAGCAATGTTCTGCAGATCTGTAGAGAGGGCAGTGGTGTAATAATCTGCAGGATATATCACTATCTGTCAGGAGGTAGAGGAGCGATGTTCTGCAGATCTGTAGAGAGGTCAGTGGTGTAATAATCTGCAGGATATATCACTATGTATCTGTCAGGAGGTGGAGGAGCAATGTTCTTCAGATCTGTAGAGAGGTCAGTGGTGTAATAATCTGCAGGATATATCACTATGTATCTGTCAGGAGGTAGAGGAGCGATGTTCTGCAGATCTCTGGAGAGGTCAGTGGTGTAATAATCTGCAGGATATATCACTATGTATCTGTCAGGAGGTAGAGGAGCGATGTTCTGCAGATCTGTAGAGGGGTCAGTGGTGTAATAATCTGCAGGATATATCACTATGTATCTGTCAGGAGGTAGAGGAGCAATGTTCTGCAGATCTGTAGAGAGGTCAGTGGTGTAATAATCTGCAGCATATATCACTATGTATCTGTCAGGAGGTAGAGGAGCAATGTTCTGCAGATCTGTAGAGAGGTCAGTGGTGTAATAATCTGCAGGATATATCACTATGTATCTGTCAGGAGGTGGAGGAGCAATGTTCTGCAGATCTGTAGAGAGGTCAGTGGTGTAATAATCTGCAGGATATATCACTATGTATCTGTCAGGAGGTAGAGGAGCAATGTTCTGCAGATCTGTAGAGGGGTCAGTGGTGTAATAATCTGCAGCATATATCACTATGTATCTGTCAGGAGGTAGAGGAGCGATGTTCTGCAGATATGTAGAGAGGTCAGTGGTGTAATAATCTGCAGGATATATCACTATGTGTCTGTCAGGAGGTAGAGGAGCGATGTTCTGCAGATCTGTAGGGAGGTCAGTGGTGTAATAATCTGCAGGATATATCACTATGTATCTGTCAGGAGGTAGAGGAGCAATGTTCTGCAGATCTGTAGAGAGGTCAGTGGTGTAATAATCTGCAGGATATATCACTATGTATCTGTCAGGAGGTAGAGGAGCGATGTTCTGCAGATCTGTAGAGAGGTCAGTGGTGTAATAATCTGCAGGATATATCACTATGTATCTGTCAGGAGGTAGAGGAGCGATGTTCTGCAGATCTGTAGAGAGGTCAGTGGTGTAATAATCTGCAGGATATATCACTATGTACCTGTCAGGAGGTAGAGGAGCAATGTTCTGCAGATCTGTAGAGAGGTCAGTGGTGTAATAATCTGCAGGATATATCACTATGTATCTGTCAGGAGGTAGAGGAGCAATGTTCTGCAGACCTGTAGAGAGGTCAGTGGTGTAATAATCTGCAGGATATATCACTATGTATCTGTCAGGAGGTGGAGGAGCAATGTTCTGCAGATCTGTAGAGAGGTCAGTGGTGTAATAATCTGCAGGATATATCACTATGTATTTGTCAGGAGGTAGAGGAGCGATGTTCTGCAGATCTGTAGAGAGGTCAGTGGTGTAATAATCTGCAGGATATATCACTATGTATCTGTCAGGAGGTAGAGGAGCGATGTTCTGCAGATCTGTAGAGGGGTCAGTGGTGTAATAATCTGCAGGATATATCACTATGTATCTGTCAGGAGGTAGAGGAGCAATGTTCTGCAGATCTGTAGAGCGGTCAGTGGTGTAATAATCTGCAGGATATATCACTATGTATCTGTCAGGAGGTAGAGGAGCAATGTTCTGCAGATCTGTAGAGAGGTCAGTGGTGTAATAATCTGCAGGATATATCACTATGCATCTGTCAGGAGGTAGAGGAGCAATGTTCTGCAGATCTGTAGAGCGGTCAGTGGTGTAATAATCTGCAGGATATATCACTATGTATCTGTCAGGAGGTAGAGGAGCGATGTTCTGCAGATCTGTAGAGACGTCAGTGGTGTAATAATCTGCAGGATATATCACTATGTATCTATCAGGAGGTAGGGGAGCAATGTTCTGCAGATCTGTAGAGAGGTCAGTGGTGTAATAATCTGCAGGATATATCACTATCTGTCAGGAGGTGGAGGAGCAATGTTCTGCAGATCTGTAGAGAGGTCAGTGGTGTAATAATCTGCAGGATATATCACTATGTATCTGTCAGGAGGTAGAGGAGCAATGTTCTGCAGATCTGTAGAGAGGTCAGTGGTGTAATAATCTGCAGGATATATCACTATGTATCTGTCAGGAGGTAGAGGAGCAATGTTCTGCAGATCTGTAGAGAGGTCAGTGGTGTAATAATCTGCAGGATATATCACTGTGTATCTGTCAGGAGGTAGAGGAGCGATGTTCTGCAGATCTGTAGAGAGGTCAGTGGTGTAATAATCTGCAGAATATATCACTATGTATCTGTCAGGAGGTAGAGGAGCGATGTTCTGCAGATCTGTAGAGAGGTCAGTGGTGTAATAATCTGCAGGATATATCACTATGTATCTGTCAGGAGGTAGAGGAGCAATGTTCTGCAGATCTGTAGAGAGGTCAGTGGTGTAATAATCTGCAGGATATATCACTATGTATCTGTCAGGAGGTGGAGGAGCAATGTTCTGCAGATCTCTGGAGAGGTCAGTGGTGTAATAATCTGCAGGATATATCACTATGTATCTGTCAGGAGGTGGAGGAGCGATGTTCTGCAGATCTGTAGAGAGGTCAGTGGTGTAATAATCTGCAGGATATATCACTATGTATCTGTCAGGAGGTAGAGGAGCAATGTTCTGCAGATCTGTAGAGGTCAGTGGTGTAATAATCTGCAGGATATATCACTATGTATCTGTCAGGAGGTAGAGGAGCAATGTTCTGCAGATCTGTAGAGAGGTCAGTGGTGTAATAATCTGCAGGATATATCACTATGTATCTGTCAGGAGGTGGAGGAGCAATGTTCTGCAGATCTGTAGAGAGGTCAGTGGTGTAATAATCTGCAGCCGGTCAGTATGTCTCTGCGCCGCTCGTCTCCGGCGGTTCTTTAGCGCCTCCCTTCCTTGTGCTGGGACTCGGAGGTGATTATTTTCTAGTCCGCAGCTTGTCTCTTATCAGCGGCGCCCGTTTGTTGTGCGGCTGCTGATTGTTTATGATCCTGAGGCGTCGTCTTCTCATCGCCCTCATTCATCTCAGATATAAAGTCGCCTCCATGTTTAGTTTTGCGGACATGTGGCGCTATGGGGGACGCTGCTGTGGAGAATGATGTTGGTGCGCCATTCTCTTATAGCCGCCATTCAGGATCCTGGAGAGCTGGGTGACAACAGGGACATTTATGGAAAGCTCGTTCCCTTTTTGTGACAATGGCGCAAGTCTTATCGGATGTTACCGCCAAATCTAGAAAACATGTGAAACACCAGGTAGCGCTCTGCAGTGTTTTAAAATTCGCTCAAATTCGGCGCAGTCTCAGCCCGTGGCCACCGGAGGAGATTCTGACAATATTGGCGCCATTATCTATTCCAAAGCCCAGTATGCGCCAATCTTTAAAATGTCGCCGGACGGTCTGAATGGTAGAAAATGTCTATTGTGACCCCCCTGTGAGGAGGGTGTCCAGAGCTGCTGTGTCGTGACTATGGCTGAAGCTTTTGTTGGTGGCGGTTCTAGTGAGGAGGTCCCCATCGTGGAGGACTCCTCATTGTGCGGGGGACACGGCGTCCCCTCCTGGTCCCCACTGTCTGACTGATACAATGTGACGTATCCCACAGCTCTGATAACACAAACCTACGTGGCGTTTATAAGGTTAAATAATGTGATTGGCGAATGTCGCAGGACGCCGCGTCCAAAGTGCGAAGAAGAGCACGACTCTGCGCTTAGGCAGCCGGAAAGGGTTAATTGTCGCCGCTTCCCTGGATGCGGGGGAGCGGCGCTGCCGGAGGGCGGCACGTGGCCACTTGTGGGGTTGTGTCTTCTCCCGCCACGTCGCCGGCCTCCACCTCATTTGCTATCGTTACGGCGGCGGTTTTGATAAGTCCTGCTGGGCGCGGTGTGCGGCCGAAACGACATCCGCAGCAGAACGAGGGGAAATAATGTCCACCTGTAACCTGAGAAATAATGATGGCGTCCAGAAAATAGCCCCTCACCTGTCAGGGCGCTGGAGTAGACGGGCCGCCCCATGTTCACATAGAAAAGAAGAGAACCGCACAGCAGAGCCGACCAAGAACCCCGAACCCATCACTTGCAGGAGGACGTCATATTGTCTTATGTATAGGTGCTCATGTAACAGTAGAATAGTGACTGCAGCTCTGGACCTGACTGGAGTACAAGGCAGGATGTAACAGTAGAATAGTGACTGCAGCTCTGGCTGTGACTGGTGTACAAGGCATGATGTGACAGTAGAATAGTGACTGCAGCTCTGGACCTGACTGGAGTACAAGGCATGATGTAACAGTAGAATTGTGACTGCAGCTCTGGCTGTGACTGGTGTATGGGGCCTGATGTGACAGTAGAATAGTGACTGCAGCTCTGGACCTGACTGGAGTACAAGACATGATGTAACAGTAGAATAGTGACTGCAGCTCTGGCTGTGACTGGTGTACAAGGCATGATGTGACAGTAGAATAGTGACTGCAGCTCTGGACCTGACTGGAGTACAAGGCAGGATGTAACAGTAGAATAGTGACTGCAGCTCTGGCTGTGACTGGTGTACAAGGCATGATGTGACAGTAGAATAGTGACTGCAGCTCTGGACCTGACTGGAGTACAAGGCAGGATGTAACAGTAGAATAGTGACTGCAGCTCTGGCTGTGACTGGTGTACAAGGCATGATGTGACAGTAGAATAGTGACTGCAGCTCTGGACCTGACTGGAGTACAAGGCATGATGTAACAGTAGAATTGTGACTGCAGCTCTGGCTGTGACTGGTGTATGGGGCCTGATGCAACAGTAGAATTGTGACTGCAGCTCTGGATGTGACTGGAGTACAAGACATGATGTAACAGTAGAATAGTGACTGCAGCTCTGGCTGTGACTGGTGTATGGGGCCTGATGCAACAGTAGAATTGTGACTGCAGCTCTGGATGTGACTGGAGTACAAGACATGATGTAACAGTAGAATAGTGACTGCAGCTCTGGCTGTGACTGGAGTACAAGGCATGATGTGACAGTAGAATAGTGACTGCAGCTCTGGACCTGACTGGAGTACAAGGCAGGATGTAACAGTAGAATAGTGACTGCAGCTCTGGCTGTGACTGGTGTATGGGGCCTGATGCAACAGTAGAATTGTGACTGCAGCTCTGGATGTGACTGGAGTACAAGGCATGATGTACCGGTAGATTTGTGACTGCAGCTCTGGCTGTGACTGGAGTACAAGGCCTGATGTAACGGTAGATTTGTGACTGCAGCTCTGGCTGTGACTGGAATACAAGGCCTGATGTAACGGTAGATTTGTGACTGCAGCTCTGGCTGTGACTGGAGTATAAGACATGATGTACCGGTAGATTTGTGACTACAGGTCTGGCTGTGACTGGAGTATAAGACATGACGTACCAGTAGATTTGTGACTGCAGCTCTGGCTGTGACTGGAGTATAAGACATGATGTACTGGTAGATTTGTGACTACAGGTCTGGCTGTGACTGGAGTATAAGACATGACGTACCAGTAGATTTGTGACTGCAGCTCTGGCTGTGACTGGAGTGTAAGGCATGATGTAACGGTAGATTTGTGACTGCAGCTCTGGCTGTGACTGGAGTACAAGGCCTGATGTAACGGTAGATTTGTGACTGCAGCACAAGGCCTGATGTAACGGTAGATTTGTGACTGCAGCTCTGGCTGTGACTGGAGTATAAGACATGATGTACCGGTAGATTTGTGACTACAGGTCTGGCTGTGACTGGAGTACAAGGCCTGATGTAACGGTAGATTTGTGACTGCAGCTCTGGCTGTGACTGGAGTATAAGACATGATGTACCGGTAGATTTGTGACTACAGGTCTGGCTGTGACTGGAGTATAAGACATGATGTACTGGTAGATTTGTGACTGCAGCTCTGGCTGTGACTGGAGTATAAGACATGATGTACCGGTAGATTTGTGACTACAGGTCTGGCTGTGACTGGAGTATAAGACATGACATACCAGTAGATTTGTGACTGCAGCTCTGGCTGTGACTGGAGTATGAGCCTGATGTAATGCAGATGATTATGATGCGGGTGCAGTGGGTGCTGTTTGTCGCTTGCAGTCTTTCCCTGAGTATTATTTACGTGGCGTGTGCCGGTTCGGGAGGGCCGCTTACGCCTCTGCCTCTCAGCAGTTTTGTTTTTCTTCTTCTGGATCGACATTCACAGGATGAACCTGTAGACAATGTAACAAAATGGCAGCTGCTGTGCGGCCCCTCCCGTCGTGTCGAGCAGCCGCCGTTTTCTATATGGATCCGGGGCAGCGGCGCTTTTGTTGAGTTCTCATTGTTTTTCCCTGAATCAACAGAAAGGGAATAAAATGCGAGAAGCTTTTATCTGGAGAGAAGGAGCGAGTGGGCGGGGCCTGGCGGCGCCTGCTGGGAGATGTAGTTACTGCGCAGCGTGGCAGCCGTGGCGTTCTGCTTATTCCACGTGGGAGAAAGTTGTGAACAGTGGGAATGTTTCTGGCGGAGGCCGCGCTCCCGATACAAGAACGGCGGCGGCCACCAATCTCTCCATGTAGATACTAGAGCGGTATGAACGGTCACCGAGCACGGCATGTACAGAGGAAATCTAAGCAGGGTCACCCAGCTTTCCCAGACTCCTGATCAGCAGTGAGATATCCGTTAGAGCGGGCAGCGCCCTGTTACATTGCCGCGTCCTATCTGCCAGCTCGAGGCCTGGATAGAGATGATGAGACTCCCGGCCGTGAGCGGGTGAAGATTAGAGGTTTATAGCCGCATGAGGAGGATTACGTGGAGACGGGACCGCGGTGTGACCGGCGAGATGCGCATTGTCCTCTGGGAAGATGGAATGGAGGAAAGATGGATGCCGGCGATAAGTGACTCCGCGTAGCGGATTATAGTTTACAGATCAGAGACCTTCTTACAAGTTTCTTCTACTTGTCCTTTCTTATAATGTTTTATTCTCACAAGATGTTCTGCAGAAGCTCGTGCGGGGTTAACTTACGTGATTCAGAACCGTCGCCAGCGCACACGTGCGTCATTCCCAGCACCCCCAATCCCGCCATCTTTACAGCAAGTATCACACGGCATCAGAGTAGATCTAGATCTATAGATCACGAGGCTGCGGATCTAAGGCCCAGGAGAGGCAGCAGACTGTGCCCCGTACAGCAGCACGCAGCATGTCGCAGGCAGTGAGCAAACTCCACCCACTGCAGGGATGACTGGCTGGTAATAACCTCACATCATGCACAGGGATAATGAGAGTTGTAGTTATCACCCAGCATGTTCCTGAATCGTTGCCAGGCAGCGATCCCGAATAGTTTATTACTTGGAAACCTGCGAGAGGCGCTGGTGACATCACACATTAGGATTACAGCGGAGAAGTTACATGGGAGATGTCTTCTTGTGTCCATCATTATATCCACCCAGCTTTCCAAACCTCCTGAATGCCAAATCTTCCTTATTATGTACGGTCAGGTCTGCCAGTCATACACTGTTCTCATCAGTGTGGTCGTATATTAACCACGCCCCCTTAATGACATCACCGTCACCTGATGATGTCACTCATGCATGGCTCCTCCCTGTAGACCACAACTATCCTAAGAATAAATGGATGATTGTCCCGATCCATGGTCCGCTCACATCCTGTAACGATCCGCCGTACGCAGGCTTTTATTACGTCACATGATAGCGGATCTTCTAATGTATCAGGATCGGCACTTAACCCGGCGACTGTCATTAAAATCACCTGCCGCAGATTTCTGCATAACAAATCCAATATTAGCATTTTATGTGTATAAATTAGCATATATTATTCTCACAGACGCATCGCGATATGAACGGACAGCGGGGGGTGTGGGGAAAAGCCTGGGATCAGATCTCTGCAGGTGGAGGAGACTTTACTGTACATCATGGTACGCAGCTCAACTGCTCGGCTGTGTGATTACTGGATATGGATGATGGGGGTGTCCCCCTGAATTATGGAACGGAGCGTTATAATGGGGGTCCCCCGGCCCCTCCGCTGCCTGTGTCGTCTCCTGTAAATAAGACTGAATCATAACAAAATCCCCAGCAGCTAAGACTCTGACTTTCAATTCCTTATCATTTTCAAGATCTCTGCTTGTAGTCAGTGAATGAGAACATTCTTATTTACGTGTAGTGGCTCAAAAACCATCCTGACCTAATACTTCTCACAGCTGAGGGTTTGTTACATTTATATCCAGTCCAGACAATACTCTGTGAGCTAAACAGGCTACACTCCACATTGATAAATTATACCTGCACTGATACATTGTAGCAAACTATCAGGACAGCTGCTGCCAATGTCTTTAGCTGACATAGGATTGCCTACGCTGATATAATGTAACAGACCCTCAGATGCAATAAGTATCATGTTAGGACAGGATTTCAGCCTTTGGATATAAGTATGAATGTGCCCAGTAATTGACTGCAAGCAGAGATCTTATAAATCGGGAGGGATTGAAAGACCTTGTGTGTTAGAGCGTTGCAGAAGTTTTCATTGCACAGGGCTGCGGCTTCATGTACAGGGGTGTGTAATGATGGGGGTAGTGGTCTTGGGGCGTCTGATTTCTTTGCGCTGTCCCCCGGGGGCCCCTGTGATGCTGCAGGTGATGTTATTATGATTGTCTGCTGCAACTTCCCAGAAGACTTGGCACCAACCCACACAGATTCCTTCATCTTGATGTAAATAATGGATTCCAACAGCAGAAGAAGAAGAGCCTCATCCGAGACAGCGCCGGCCTCCTGCAGAAGACCCATCCATCCCAAAGACGAATCCTCATAGCGGGGACTGGAAAGTTCTGCCTGTGCTGTTATTACTGGTGATCATGGCCGGTACATGGCGCCGCTCTGTGCTGTTATTACTGGTGATCATGGCCGGTACATGGCGCCGCTCTGCGCTGTATCTGCTAGTGATCATGGCCGGTACATGGCGCCGCTCTGTGCTGTATCTGCTGGTGATCATGGCCGGTACATGGCGCCGCTCTGTGCTGTATCTGCTAGTGATCATGGCCGGTACATGGCGCCGCTCTGTGCTGTTATTACTGGTGATCATGGCCGGTACATGGCGCCGCACTGTGCTGTATCTGCTGGTGATCATGGCCGGTACATGGCGCCGCTCTGTGCTGTATCTGCTAGTGATCATGGCCGGTACATGGCGCCGCTCTGTGCTGTATCTGCTGGTGATCATGGCCGGTACATGGCGCCGCTCTGTGCTGTATCTGCTAGTGATCATGGCCGCTACATGGCGCCGCTCTGTGCTGTATCAGCTGGTGATCATGGCCGGTACATGGCGCCGCTCTGCGCTGTATCTGCTAGTGATCATGGCCGGTACATGGCGCCGCTCTGCGCTGTATCTGCTAGTGATCATGGCCGGTACATGGCGCTGCTCTGTGCTGTATCAGCTGGTGATCATGGCCGGTACATGGCGCCGCTCTGTGCTGTATCTGCTAGTGATCATGGCCGGTACATGGCGCCGCTCTGCGCTGTATCTGCTGGTGATCATGGTCGGTACATGGCGCCGCTCTGTGCTGTATCTGCTGGTAATCATGGCCGGTACATGGCGCTTCTCTGTGCTGTATCTGCTGGTGATCATGGCCGGTACATGGCGCCGCTCTGTGCTGTATCTGCTGGTGATCATGGCCGGTACATGGCGCCGCTCTGCGCTGTATCTGCTGGTGATCATGGCCGGTACATGGCGCTGCTCTGTGCTGTATCTGCTGGTGATCATGGCCGGTACATGGCGCCGCTCTGTGCTGTATCTGCTAGTGATCATGGCCGCTACATGGCGCCGCTCTGTGCTGTATCAGCTGGTGATCATGGCCGGTACATGGCGCCGCTCTGTGCTGTATCTGCTGGTGATCATGGCCGGTACATGGCGCCGCTCTGTGCTGTATCTGCTGGTGATCATGGCCGGTACATGGCGCCGCTCTGCGCTGTATCTGCTGGTGATCGTGGTCGGTACATGGCGCCGCTCTGTGCTGTTATTACTGGTGATCATGGCCGGTACATGGCGCCGCTCTGCGCTGTATCTGCTGGTGATCATGGCCGGTACATGGCGCCGCTCTGTGCTGTATCTGGTGGTGATCATGGCAGGTACATGGCACCGCTCTGCACTGTATCTGCTGGTGATCATGGCCGGTACATGGCGCCGCTCTGTGCTGTATCTGCTGGTGATCATAGCCGGTACATGGCGCCGCTCTGTGCTGTATCTGCTGGTGATCATGGCCGGTACATGGCGCTGCTCTGTGCTGTATCTGCTGGTGATCATGGCCGGTACATGGCGCCGCTCTGTGCTGTATCTGCTAGTGATCAGGGCCGCTACATGGCGCCGCTCTGTGCTGTATCAGCTGGTGATCATGGCCGGTACATGGCGCCGCTCTGTGCTGTATCTGCTGGTGATCATGGCCGGTACATGGCGCCGCTCTGTGCTGTATCTGCTGGTGATCATGGCCGGTACATGGCGCCGCTCTGCGCTGTATCTGCTGGTGATCATGGTCGGTACATGGCGCCGCTCTGTGCTGTTATAACTGGTGATCATGGCCGGTACATGGCGCCGCTCTGCGCTGTATCTGCTGGCGATCGGTGATCGAGACGTGGTAGGAGTAATAGATAACAAAATCTGGAGGGCCCCAGCTTACATACATAGTGTTATCACTGTGTGTTATCCGTGGTGTTACATAGGACTGCAGGTAACACTACTATATTACTATATTATCTGTAATCAGAGAATTATCACTGTGTGTTATCCGTGGTGTTACATAGGACTGCAGGTAACATCTACTACATTATCTGTACTCAGAGTTATCACTGTGTTATCTGTGGTGTTACATAGGACTGCAGGTAACACTACTACATTATCTGTAATCAGAGAGCTATCACTGTGTTATCTGTGGTGTTACATAGGACTGCAGGTAACATCTACTACATTATCTGTAATCAGAGAGTTATCACTGTTATCTGTGGTGTTACATAGGACTGCAGGTAACACTACTACATTATCTGTACTCAGAGTTATCCCTGTGTTATCTGTGGTGTTACATAGGACTGCAGGTATCACTACTACATTATCTGTACTCAGAGAGTTATCACTGTGTTATCTGTGCTGTTACATAGGACTGCAGGTAACATCTACTACATTATCTGTAATCAGAGAGTTATCACTGTGTTATCTGTGGTGTTACATAGGACTGCAGGTAACACTACTACATTATCTGTAATCAGAGAGTGATCACTGTGTTCTGTGTGGTGTTACATAGGACTGCAGGTAACATCTACTACATTATCTGTAATCAGAGAGTTATCACTGTGTTATCTGTGGTGTTACATAGGACTGCAGGTAACACTACTACATTATCTGTGCTCAGAGAGTTATCACTGTGTTATCTGTGGTGTTACATAGGACTGCAGGTAACATCTACTACATTATCTGTAATCAGAGAGTTATCACTGTGTTATCTGTGGTGTTACATAGGACTGCAGGTAACATCTACTACATTATCTGTAATCAGAGAGTTATCACTGTGTTATCTGTGGTGTTACATAGGACTGCAGGTAACATCTACTACATTATCTGTAATCAGGGAGTTATCACTGTGTTATCTGTGGTGTTACATAGGACTGCAGGTAACATCTACTACATTATCTGTACTCAGAGAGTTATCACTGTTATCTGTGGTGTTACATAGGACTGCAGGTAACATCTACTACATTATCTGTAATCAGGGAGTTATCACTGTGTTATCTGTGGTGTTACATAGGACTGCAGGTAACATCTACTACATTATCTGTACTCAGAGAGTTATCACTGTGTTATCTGTGGTGTTACATAGGACTGCATGTTATACTACTACATTATCTGTAATCAGAGAGTTATCACTGTGTTATCTGTGGTGTTACATAGGACTGCAGGTAACATCTACTACATTATCTGTTATCAGAGAGTTATCACTGTGTTATCTGTGGTGTTACATAGGACTGCATGTTATACTACTACATTATCTGTAATCAGAGAGTTATCACTGTGTTATCTGTGGTGTTACATAGGACTGCAGGTAACATCTTATACATTATCTGTTATCAGAGAGTTATCACTGTGTTATCTGTGGTGTTACATAGGACTGCAGGTAACATCTACTACATTATCTGTACTCAGAGATTGATCACTGTGTTCTGTGTGGTGTTACATAGGACTGCAGGTAACATCTACTACATTATCTGTAATCAGAGAGTTATCACTGTGTTATCTGTGGTGTTACATAGGACTGCAGGTTACATCTACTACATTATCTATAATCAGAGAGTCATCACTGTGTTATCTGTGGTGTTACATAGGACTGCAGGTAACATCTACTACATTATCTGTAATCAGAGAGTTATCACTGTGTTATCTGTGGTGTTACATAGGACTGCAGGTAACATCTACTACATTATCTGTACTCAGAGAGTTATCACTGTGTTATCTGTGGTGTTACATAGGACTGCAGGTAACACTACTACATTATCTGTACTCAGAGAGTTATCACTGTGTTATCTGTGGTGTTACATAGGACTGCAGGTAACACTACTACATTATCTGTACTCAAAGAGTTATCGCTGTGTTATCTGTGGTGTTACATAGGACTGCAGGTAACACTGCTACATTATCTGTACTCAGAGAGTTATCACTGTGTTATCTGTGGTGTTACATAGGACTGCAGGTCACATCTACTACATTATCTGTAATCAGAGAGTTATCACTGTGTTATCTGTGGTGTTACATAGGACTGCAGGTAACATCTACTACATTATCTGTACTCAAAGAGTTATCGCTGTGTTATCTGTGGTGTTACATAGGACTGCAGGTAACACTACTACATTATCTGTAATCAGAGAGTTATCACTGTGTTATCTGTGGTGTTACATAGGACTGCAGGTAACATCTACTACATTACCTGTACTCAGAGGGTTATCACTGTGTTATCTGTGGTGTTACATAGGACTGCAGGTAACACTACTACATTATCTGTACTCAGAGAGTTATCACTGTGTTATCTGTGGTGTTACATAGGACTGCAGGTAACATCTACTACATTATCTGTAATCAGAGAGTTATCACTGTGTTATCTGTGGTGTTACATAGGACTGCAGGTAACATCTACTACATTATCTGTAATCAGGGAGTTATCACTGTGTTATCTGTGGTGTTACATAGGACTGCAGGTAACATCTACTACATTATCTGTAATCAGAGAGTTATCACTGTGTTATCTGCGGTGTTACATAGGACTGCAGGTAACACTACTACATTATCTGTAATCAGAGAGTTATTACTGTGTTATCTGTGGTGTTACATAGGACTGCAGGTGACATCTACTACATTATCTGTAATCAGAGAGTTATCACTGTGTTATCTGTGGTGTTACATAGGACTGCAGGTAACATCTACTACATTATCTGTACTCAGAGTTATCACTGTGTTATCTGTGGTGTTACATAGGACTGCAGGTAACATCTACTACATTATCTGTACTCAGAGAGTTATCACTGTGTTATCTGTGGTGTTACATAGGACTGCAGGTAACATCTACTACATTATCTGTTCTCAGAGAGTTATCACTGTGTTATCTGTGGTGTTACATAGGACTGCAGGTAACATCTACTACATTATCTGTTCTCAGAGAGTTATCACTGTGTTATCTGTGGTGTTACATAGGACTGCAGGTAACATCTACTACATTATCTGTAATCAGAGAGTTCTCACTGTGTTATCTGTGGTGTTACATAGGACTGCAGGTAACATCTACTACATTATCTGTAAACAGAGAGTTATCACTGTGTTATCTGTGGTGTTACATAGGACTGCAGGTAACACTACTACATTATCTGTAATCAGAGAGTTATCACTGTGTTATCTGTGGTGTTACATAGGACTGCAGGTAACATCTACTACATTATCTGTATTCAGAGAGTTATCACTGTGTTATCGGTGGTGTTACATAGGACTGCAGGTAACATCTACATTATCTGTAATCAGAGAGTTATCACTGTGTTATCTGTGGTGTTACATAGGACTGCAGGTAACATCTACTACATTATCTGTAATCAGAGAGTTATCACTGTGTTATCTGTGGTGTTACATAGGACTGCAGGTAACATCTACTACATTATCTGTACTCGGAGTTATCACTGTGTTATCTGTGGTGTTACATAGGACTGCAGGTAACATCTACTACATTATCTGTTCTCAGAGAGTTATCACTGTGTTATCTGTGGTGTTACATAGGACTGCAGGTAACATCTACTACATTATCTGTTCTCAGGGAGTTATCACTGTGTTATCTGTGGTGTTACATAGGACTGCAGGTAACATCTACTACATTATCTGTAATCAGAGAGTTATCACTGTGTTATCTGTGGTGTTACATAGGACTGCAGGTAACACTACTACATTATCTGTAATCAGAGAGTTATCACTGTGTTATCTGTGGTGTTACATAGGACTGCAGGTAACATCTACTACATTATCTGTAATCAGAGAGTTATCACTGTGTTATCTGTGGTGTTACATAGGACTGCAGGTAACATCTACTACATTATCTGTTCTCAGAGAGTTATCACTGTGTGTTATCTGTGGTGTTACATAGGACTGCAGGTAACATCTACTACATTATCTGTTCTCAGGGAGTTATCACTGTGTTATCTGTGGTGTTACATAGGACTGCAGGTAACATCTACTACATTATCTGTACTCAGAGAGTTATCACTGTTATCTGTGGTGTTACATAGGACTGCAGGTAACATCTACTACATTATCTGTACTCGGAGTTATCACTGTGTTATCTGTGGTGTTACATAGGACTGCAGGTAACATCTACTACATTATCTGTTCTCAGAGAGTTATCACTGTGTTATCTGTGGTGTTACATAGGACTGCAGGTAACATCTACTACATTATCTGTTCTCAGAGAGTTATCACTGTGTTATCTGTGGTGTTACATAGGACTGCAGGTAACATCTACTACATTATCTGTAATCAGAGAGTTCTCACTGTGTTATCTGTGGTGTTACATAGGACTGCAGGTAACATCTACTACATTATCTGTTCTCAGAGAGTTATCACTGTGTTATCTGTGGTGTTACATAGGACTGCAGGTAACATCTACTACATTATCTGTATTCAGAGAGTTATCACTGTGTTATCTGTGGTGTTACATAGGACTGCAGGTAACATCTACATTATCTGTACTCAAAGTTATCCCTGTGTTATCTGTGGTGTTACATAGGACTGCAGGTAACACATCTACATTATCTGTTCTCAGAGAGTTATCACTGTGTTATCTGTGGTGTTACATAGGACTGCAGGTAACATCTACTACATTATCTGTGCTCAGAGAGTTATCACTGTGTTATCTGTGGTGTTACATAGGACTGCAGGTAACACTACTACATTATCTGTAATCAGAGAGTTATCACTGTGTTATCTGTGGTGTTACATAGGACTGCAGGTAACATCTACTACATTATCTGTAAACAGAGAGTTATCACTGTGTTATCTGTGGTGTTACATAGGACTGCAGGTAACACTACTACATTATCTGTACTCAGAGAGGTATCACTGTGTTATCTGTGGTGTTACATAGGACTGCAGGTAACATCTACTACATTATCTGTACTCAGAGAGTTATCACTGTGTTATCTGTGGTGTTACATAGGACTGCAGGTAACATCTACTACATTATCCACTCAGAGAGTTATCAGAGTGCACAAAAAATGGCAATTTCAGCTCTGCTACATGTGTTGCTGCTCTGTGATGTCATCACACTACATATGGAGAGTAGTTTGTCACTTACCGTGGTCAGACAGGATGTCAGGGGTTTGATCAGGACACGACCTCCCCAGGGGAGCGCTGATCGTCCTCTGAAGGCTCCGGCACCTCCCCGGGTCCCTGAGCTGCACCGAGCCGAGGAGCGGGGAATCCTGCGGGGTCAGAAGAGGAGAGTGAGACATCCCATTACCTGATCCAGTGTGTGTTCTCATCACTACACCACCCAGCATCTCCCCATCATCCAGGACTATATACACCCCACTCCCCATAACACCGGTACTATATATACACCCCACTCCTCATAACACCGGTACTATATATACACCCCACTCCCCATAACACCGGTACTATATATACACCCCACTCCTCATAACACCGGTACTATATATACACCCCACTCCTCATAACACCGGTACTATATATACACCCCACTCCTCCTAACACCGGTACTATATATACACCCCACTCCTCAGAACACCGGTACTATATATACACCCCACTCCTCAGAACACCGGTACTATATATACACCCCACTCCACATAACACCGGTACTATATATACACCCCACTCCTCAGAACACCGGTACTATATATACACCCCACTCCACATAACACCGGTACTATATACACACCCCACTCCTCCTAACACCGGTACTATATATACACCCCACTCCTCAGAACACCGGTACTATATATACACCCCACTCCCCATAACACCGGTACTATATATACACCCCACTCCTCATAACACCGGTACTATATATACACCCCACTCCTCATAACACCGGTACTATATATACACCCCACTCCTCATAACACCGGTACTATATATACACCCCACTCCACATATCACCGGTACTATATACACACCCCACTCCACATAACACCGGTACTATATATACACCCCACTCCTCATAACACCGGTACTATATATACACCCCACTCCACATATCACCGGTACTATATACACACCCCACTCCTCATAACACCGGTACTATATATACACCACACTCCTCTTCACACCGGTACTATATATACACCCCACTCCTCATAACACCGGTACTATATATACACCCCACTCCTCATAACACCGGTACTATATATACACCCCACTCCTCATAACACCGGTACTATATATACACCCCACTCCACATAACACCGGTACTATATATACACCCCACTCCTCATAACACCGGTACTATATATACACCCCACTCCACATAACACCGGTACTATATATACACCCCACTCCACATAACACCGGTACTATATATACACCCCACTCCTCATAACACCGGTACTATATATACACCCCACTCCTCCTAACACCGGTACTATATATACACCCCACTCCCCATAACACCGGTACTATATATACACCCACTCCTCATAACACCGGTACTATATATACACCCCACTCCACATAACACCGGTACTATATATACACCCCACTCCACATAACACCGGTACTATATATACACCCCACTCCCCATCACATTGGTACTATATATACACCCCACTCCTCAGAACACCGGTACTATATATACACCCACTCCTCATAACACCGGTACTATATATACACCCCACTCCTCATAACACCGGTACTATATATACACCCCACTCCTCATAACACCGGTACTATATATACACCCCACTCCTCATAACACCGGTACTATATATACACCCCACTCCACATAACACCGGTACTATATACACACCCCACTCCACATAACACCGGTACTATATATACACCCCACTCCTCATAACACCGGTACTATATATACACCCCACTCCACATATCACCGGTACTATATACACACCCCACTCCTCATAACACCGGTACTATATATACACCACACTCCTCTTCACACCGGTACTATATATACACCCCACTCCACATATCACCGGTACTATATACACACCCCACTCCACATAACACCGGTACTATATATACACCCCACTCCTCATAACACCGGTACTATATATACACCCCACTCCACATATCACCGGTACTATATACACACCCCACTCCTCATAACACCGGTACTATATATACACCACACTCCTCTTCACACCGGTACTATATATACACCCCACTCCTCATAACACCGGTACTATATATACACCCCACTCCTCATAACACCGGTACTATATATACACCCCACTCCTCATAACACCGGTACTATATATACACCCCACTCCTCCTAACACCGGTACTATATATACACCCCACTCCTCATAACACCGGTACTATATATGCACCCCACTCCTCATAACACCGGTACTATATATACACCCCACTCCACATAACACCGGTACTATATATACACCCCACTCCTCATAACACCGGTACTATATATACACCCCACTCCACATATCACCGGTACTATATACACACCCCACTCCACATAACACCGGTACTATATATACACCCCACTCCTCATAACACCGGTACTATATATACACCCCACTCCACATATCACCGGTACTATATACACACCCCACTCCTCATAACACCGGTACTATATATACACCACACTCCTCTTCACACCGGTACTATATATACACCCCACTCCTCAGAACACCGGTACTATATATACACCCCACTCCACATAACACCGGTACTATATATACACCCCACTCCTCATAACACCGGTACTATATATACACCCCACTCCTCAGAACACCGGTACTATATATACACCCCACTCCACATAACACCGGTACTATATACACACCCCACTCCTCCTAACACCGGTACTATATATACACCCCACTCCTCAGAACACCGGTACTATATATACACCCCACTCCTCATAACACCGGTACTATATATACACCCCACTCCTCCTAACACCGGTACTATATATACACCCCACTCCTCATAACACCGGTACTATATATGCACCCCACTCCTCATAACACCGGTACTATATATACACCCCACTCCACATAACACCGGTACTATATATACACCCCACTCCTCATAACACCGGTACTATATATACACCCCACTCCTCATAACACCGGTACTATATATACACCCCACTCCTCCTAACACCGGTACTATATATACACCCCACTCCACATAACACCGGTACTATATATACACCACACTCCTCTTCACACCGGTACTATATATACACCCCACTCCTCATAACACCGGTACTATATATACACCCCACTCCTCATAACACCGGTACTATATATACACCCCACTCCTCATAACACCGGTACTATATATACACCCCACTCCACATAACACCGGTACTATATATACACCCCACTCCTCATAACACCGGTACTATATATACACCCCACTCCACATAACACCGGTACTATATATACACCCCACTCCACATAACACCGGTACTATATATACACCCCACTCCTCATAACACCGGTACTATATATACACCCCACTCCACATAACACCGGTACTATATATACACCCCACTCCTCATAACACCGGTACTATATATACACCCCACTCCACATAACACCGGTACTATATATACACCCCACTCCTCATAACACCGGTACTATATATACACCCCACTCCACATAACACCGGTACTATATATACACCCCACTCCTCATAACACCGGTACTATATATACACCCCACTCCTCATAACACCGGTACTATATATACACCCACTCCTCATAACACCGGTACTATATATACACCCCACTCCTCATAACACCGGTACTATATATACACCCCACTCCTCATAACACCGGTACTATATATACACCCCACTCCTCATAACACCGGTACTATATATACACCCCACTCCACATAACACCGGTACTATATATACACCCACTCCACATAACACCGGTACTATATATACACCCCACTCCACATAACACCGGTACTATATATACACCCCACTCCTCATAACACCGGTACTATTTATACACCCCACTCCCCATAACACCGGTACTATATATACACCCACTCCTCATAACACCGGTACTATATATACACCCCACTCCACATAACACCGGTACTATATATACACCCCACTCCACATAACACCGGTACTATATATACACCCCACTCCCCATCACATTGGTACTATATATACACCCCACTCCTCATAACACCGGTACTATATATACACCCACTCCACATAACACCGGTACTATATATACACCCCACTCCACATAACACCGGTACTATATATACACCCCACTCCTCATAACACCGGTACTATATATACACCCCACTCCTCATAACACCGGTACTATATATACACCCCACTCCTCATAACACCGGTACTATATATACACCCACTCCACATAACACCGGTACTATATATACACCCACTCCTCATAACACCGGTACTATATATACACCCACTCCTCATAACACCGGTACTATATATACACCCCACTCCACATAACACCGGTACTATATATACACCCCACTCCTCATAACACCGGTACTATATATACACCCCACTCCTCATAACACCGGTACTATATATGCACCCCACTCCACATAACACCGGTACTATATATACACCCACTCCTCATAACACCGGTACTATATATACACCCACTCCTCATAACACCGGTACTATATATACACCCCACTCCACATAACACCGGTACTATATATACACCCCACTCCTCATAACACCGGTACTATATATACACCCCACTCCACATAACACCGGTACTATATATACACCCCACTCCTCATAACACCGGTACTATATATACACCCCACTCCACATAACACCGGTACTATATATACACCCCACTCCTCATAACACCGGTACTATATATACACCCCACTCCACATAACACCGGTACTATATATACACCCCACTCCTCATAACACCGGTACTATATATACACCCCACTCCTCATAACACCGGTACTATATATACACCCCACTCCACATAACACCGGTACTATATATACACCCCACTCCACATAACACCGGTACTATATATACACCCCACTCCATATAACACCGGTACTATATATACACCCCACTCCTCATAACACCGGTACTATATATACACCCCACTCCTCATAACACCGGTACTATATATACACCCCACTCCTCATAACACCGGTACTATATATACACCCAACTCCTCATAACACCGGTACTATATATACACCCCACTCCACATAACACCGGTACTATATATACACCCCACTCCTCATAACACCGGTACTATATATACACCCCACTCCTCATAACACCGGTACTATATATACACCCCACTCCTCATAACACCGGTACTATATATACACCCCACTCCTCATAACACCGGTACTATATATACACCCCACTCCACATAACACCGGTACTATATATACACCCCACTCCACATAACACCGGTACTATATATACACCCACTCCACATAACACCGGTACTATATATACACCCCACTCCACATAACACCGGTACTATATATACACCCCACTCCTCATAACACCGGTACTATATATACACCCCACTCCCCATAACACCGGTACTATATATACACCCACTCCACATAACACCGGTACTATATATACACCCCACTCCTCATAACACCGGTACTATATATACACCCCACTCCCCATAACACCGGTACTATATATACACCCCACTCCTCATAACACCGGTACTATATATACACCCCACTCCTCATAACACCGGTACTATATATACACCCCACTCCTCATAACACCGGTACTATATATACACCCCACTCCCCATAACACCGGTACTATATATACACCCCACTCCTCATAACACCGGTACTATATATACACCCCACTCCTCATAACACCGGTACTATATATACACCCCACTCCCCATAACACCGGTACTATATATACACCCCACTCCTCATAACACCGGTACTATATATACACCCCACTCCTCATAACACCGGTACTATATATACACCCCACTCCTCATAACACCGGTACTATATATACACCCCACTCCACATAACACCGGTACTATATATACACCCCACCACTCCACATAACACCGGTACTATATATACACCCCACTCCTCCTAACACCGGTACTAAATATACACCCCACTCCACATAACACCGGTACTATATATACACCCACTCCCCATAACACCGGTACTATATATACACCCCACTCCTCATAACACCGGTACTATATATACACCCCACTCCACATAACACCGGTACTATATATACACCCCACTCCACATAACACCGGTACTATATATACACCCACTCCTCATAACACCGGTACTATATATACACCCCACTCCTCATAACACCGGTACTATATATACACCCCACTCCACATAACACCGGTACTATATATACACCCCACTCCTCATAACACCGGTACTATATATACACCCCACTCCTCATAACACCGGTACTATATATACACCCCACTCCACATAACACCGGTACTATATATACACCCCACTCCTCATAACACCGGTACTATATATACACCCCACTCCACATAACACCGGTACTATATATACACCCCACTCCACATAACACCGGTACTATATATACACCCCACTCCACATAACACCGGTACTATATATACACCCCACTCCACATAACACCGGTACTATATATACACCCCACTCCTCATAACACCGGTACTATATATACACCCCACTCCACATAACACCGGTACTATATACACACCCCACTCCTCCTAACACCGGTACTATATATACACCCCACTCCTCATAACACCGGTACTATATATACACCCCACTCCCCATAACACCGGTACTATATATACACCCACTCCACATAACACCGGTACTATATATACACCCCACTCCTCATAACACCGGTACTATATATACACCCCACTCCCCATAACACCGGTACTATATATACACCCCACTCCTCATAACACCGGTACTATATATACACCCCACTCCTCATAACACCGGTACTATATATACACCCCACTCCACATAACACCGGTACTATATATACACCCCACTCCTCAGAACACCGGTACTATATATACACCCCACTCCACATAACACCGGTACTATATATACACCCCACTCCACATAACACCGGTACTATATATACACCCCACTCCTCATAACACCGGTACTATATATACACCCCACTCCTCATAACACCGGTACTATATATACACCCCACTCCACATAACACCGGTACTATATATACACCCCACTCCACATAACACCGGTACTATATATACACCCCACTCCTCATAACACCGGTACTATATATACACCCCACTCCACATAACACCGGTACTATATATACACCCCACTCCTCATAACACCGGTACTATATATACACCCCACTCCTCATAACACCGGTACTATATATACACCCCACTCCTCATAACACCGGTACTATATATACACCCCACTCCACATAACACCGGTACTATATATACACCCCACTCCACATAACACCGGTACTATATATACACCCCACTCCACATAACACCGGTACTATATATACACCCCACTCCACATAACACCGGTACTATATATACACCCCACTCCACATAACACCGGTACTATATATACACCCCACTCCACATAACACCGGTACTATATATACACCCCACTCCACATAACACCGGTACTATATATACACCCCACTCCACATAACACCGGTACTATATATACACCCCACTCCTCATAACACCGGTACTATATATACACCCCACTCCACATAACACCGGTACTATATATACACCCCACTCCCCATAACACCGGTACTATATATACACCCCACTCCACATAACACCGGTACTATATATACACCCACTCCTCATAACACCGGTACTATATATACACCCCACTCCTCATAACACCGGTACTATATATGCACCCCACTCCACATAACACCGGTACTATATATACACCCAACTCCTCATAACACCGGTACTATATATACACCCCACTCCACATAACACCGGTACTATATATACACCCCACTCCTCATAACACCGGTACTATATATGCACCCCACTCCACATAACACCGGTACTATATATACACCCAACTCCTCATAACACCGGTACTATATATACACCCCACTCCTCATAACACCGGTACTATATATACACCCCACTCCTCATAACACCGGTACTATATATACACCCCACTCCACATAACACCGGTACTATATATACACCCCACTCCACATAACACCGGTACTATATATACACCCACTCCTGATAACACCGGTACTATATATACACCCCACTCCTCCTAACACCGGTACTATATATACACCCCACTCCTCATAACACCGGTACTATATATGCACCCCACTCCACATAACACCGGTACTATATATACACCCCACTCCTCATAACACCGGTACTATATATGCACCCCACTCCTCATAACACCGGTACTATATATACACCCCACTCCTCATAACACCGGTACTATATATACACCCCACTCCCCATAACACCGGTACTATATATACACCCACTCCCCATAACACCGGTACTATATATACACCCACTCCCCATAACACCGGTACTATATATACACCCCACTCCTCATAACACCGGTACTATATATACACCCACTCCCCATAACACCGGTACTATATATACACCCACTCCACATAACACCGGTACTATATATACACCCACTCCCCATAACACCGGTACTATATATACACCCACTCCCCATAACACCGGTACTATATATACACCCCACTCCTCATAACACCGGTACTATATATACACCCCACTCCCCATAACACCGATACTATATATACACCCCACTCCTCATAACACCGGTACTATATATACACCCACTCCACATAACACCGGTACTATATATACACCCCACTCCTCATAACACCGGTACTATATATACACCCCACTCCTCATAACACCGGTACTATATATACACCCCACTCCTCATAACACCGGTACTATATATACACCCACTCCCCATAACACCGGTACTATATATACACCCACTCCCCATAACACCGGTACTATATATACACCCCACTCCTCATAACACCGGTACTATATATACACCCCACTCCTCAGAACACCGGTACTATATATACACCCCACTCCCCATAACACCGGTACTATATATACACCCCACTCCTCATAACACCGGTACTATATATACACCCACTCCTCATAACACCGGTACTATATATACACCCCACTCCCCATAACACCGGTACTATATATACACCCACTCCTCATAACACCGGTACTATATATACACCCACTCCACATAACACCGGTACTATATATACACCCCACTCCCCATAACACCGGTACTATATATACACCCACTCCTCATAACACCGGTACTATATATACACCCACTCCACATAACACCGGTACTATATATACACCCACTCCCCATAACACCGGTACTATATATACACCCCACTCCACATAACACCGGTACTATATATACACCCACTCCCCATAACACCGGTACTATATATACACCCCACTCCCCATAACACCGGTACTATATATACACCCACTCCCCATAACACCGGTACTATATATATACCCCACTCCCCATAACACCGGTACTATATATACACCCACTCCCCATAACACCGGTACTATATATACACCCACTCCCCATAACACCGGTACTATATATACACCCACTCCCCATAACACCGGTACTATATATACACCCCACTCCCCATAACACCGGTACTATATATACACCCCACTCCTCATAACACCGGTACTATATATACACCCCACTCCTCATAACACCGGTACTATATATGCACCCCACTCCTCATAACACCGGTACTATATATGCACCCCACTCCACATAACACCGGTACTATATATACACCCCACTCCACATAACACCGGTACTATATATACACCCCACTCCTCATAACACCGGTACTATATATACACCCCACTCCTCATAACACCGGTACTATATATACACCCCACTCCTCATAACACCGGTACTATATATACACCCCACTCCTCATAACACCGGTACTATATATACACCCCACTCCTCATAACACCGGTACTATATATACACCCCACTCCACATAACACCGGTACTATATATACACCCCACTCCTCATAACACCGGTACTATATATACACCCCACTCCACATAACACCGGTACTATATATACACCCCACTCCTCATAACACCGGTACTATATATACACCCCACTCCACATAACACCGGTACTATATATACACCCCACTCCTCATAACACCGGTACTATATATACACCCCACTCCCCATAACACCGGTACTATATATACACCCACTCCCCATAACACCGGTACTATATATACACCCACTCCCCATAACACCGGTACTATATATACACCCCACTCCTCATAACACCGGTACTATATATACACCCCACTCCCCATAACACCGGTACTATATATACACCCACTCCTCATAACACCGGTACTATATATACACCCACTCCCCATAACACCGGTACTATATATACACCCACTCCCCATAACACCGGTACTATATATACACCCACTCCCCATAACACCGGTACTATATATACACCCAACTCCTCATAACACCGGTACTATATATACACCCCACTCCTCATAACACCGGTACTATATATACACCCCACTCCACATAACACCGGTACTATATATACACCCCACTCCTCATAACACCGGTACTATATATACACCCCACTCCACATAACACCGGTACTATATATACACCCCACTCCTCATAACACCGGTACTATATATACACCCCACTCCTCATAACACCGGTACTATATATACACCCCACTCCTCATAACACCGGTACTATATATACACCCCACTCCTCATAACACCGGTACTATATATACACCCCACTCCTCATAACACCGGTACTATATATACACCCCACTCCTCATAACACCGGTACTATATATACACCCACTCCTCATAACACCGGTACTATATATACACCCCACTCCACATAACACCGGTACTATATATACACCCCACTCCTCATAACACCGGTACTATATATACACCCCACTCCACATAACACCGGTACTATATATACACCCCACTCCACATAACACCGGTACTATATATACACCCACTCCTCATAACACCGGTACTATATATACACCCCACTCCTCCTAACACCGGTACTATATATACACCCCACTCCTCATAACACCGGTACTATATATACACCCCACTCCACATAACACCGGTACTATATATACACCCCACTCCACATAACACCGGTACTATATATACACCCACTCCACATAACACCGGTACTATATATACACCCCACTCCTCATAACACCGGTACTATATATACACCCCACTCCTCATAACACCGGTACTATATATACACCCACTCCACATAACACCGATACTATATATACACCCCACTCCACATAACACCGATACTATATATACACCCCACTCCACATAACACCGGTACTATATATACACCCCACTCCTCATAACACCGGTACTATATATGCACCCCACTCCTCATAACACCGGTACTATATATACACCCCACTCCACATAACACCGGTACTATATATACACCCCACTCCTCATAACACCGGTACTATATATACACCCCACTCCTCATAACACCGGTACTATATATACACCCCACTCCTCATAACACCGGTACTATATATACACCCCACTCCTCATAACACCGGTACTATATATACACCCCACTCCACATAACACCGGTACTATATATACACCCCACTCCACATAACACCGGTACTATATATACACCCACTCCTCATAACACCGGTACTATTTATACACCCCACTCCCCATAACACCGGTACTATATATACACCCCACTCCCCATAACATCTCTCCAGGATCACGTGTTGTATGCGGACGTGTCATCTCTCCGGGATCACGTGTTAAATGTGGACGTGTCATCTCTCCAGGATCATGTGTTGTATGTGGACGTGTCATCTCTCCAGGATCACGTGTTGTATGTGGACGTGTTATCTCTCCGGGATCACGTGTTGTATGTGGACGTGTCATCTCTCCGAAATCACGTGTTGTATGTGGACGTGTCATCTCTCCGGGATCACGTGTTGTATGCGGACGTGTCACCTCTCCGGGATCACGTGTTGTATGCGGACGTGTCATCTCTCCGGGATCACGTGTTGTATGTGGACGTGTTATCTCTCCGGGATCACGTGTTGTATGTAGACATGTTATCTCTCCAGGATCATGTGTTGTATGTGGACGTGTCATCTTTCCGGGATCACGTGTTGTATGTGGACGTGTCATCTCTCCGGGATCACGTGTTGTATGCGGACGTGTCATCTCTCCGGGATCACGTGTTGTATGTGGACGTGTTATCTCTCCGGGATCACGTGTTGTATGTGGACGTGTTATCTTTCCGGGATCACGTGTTGTATGTGGACGTGTCATCTCTCCGGGATCACGTGTTGTATGTGGACGTGTTATCTTTCCGGGATCACGTGTTGTATGCGGACGTGTTATGTCTTCGGGATCACGTGTTGTATGCGGACGTGTTATCTCTCCAGGATCACGTGTTGTATGCGGACGTGTCATCTCTCCGGGATCACGTGTTGTATGTGGACGTGTCATCTCTCCGGGATCACGTGTTGTATGTGGACGTGTTATCTCTCCGGGATCACGTGTTGTATGTGGACGTGTCATCTCTCCGGGATCACGTGTTGTATGTGGACGTGTCATCTCTCCGGGATCACGTGTTGTATGTGGACGTGTCATCTCTCCGGGATCACGTGTTGTATGTGGACGTGTTATCTCTCCGGGATCACGTGTTGTATGTGGACGTGTCATCTCTCCGGGATCACGTGTTGTATGTGGACGTGTCATCTCTCCGGGATCACGTGTTGTATGTGGACGTGTCATCTCTCCGGGATCACGTGTTGTATGTGGACGTGTCATCTCTCCGGGATCACGTGTTGTATGTGGACGTGTCATCTCTCCGGGATCACGTGTTGTATGTGGACGTGTCATCTCTCCGGGATCACGTGTTGTATGTGGACGTGTCATCTCTCCGGGATCACGTGTTGTATGTGGACGTGTTATCTCTCCGGGATCACGTGTTGTATGTGGACGTGTTATCTCTCTGGGATCACGTGTTGTATGTGGACGTGTTATCTCTCCGGGATCACGTGTTGTATGTGGACGTGTTATCTCTCCGGGATCACGTGTTGTATGTGGACGTGTTATCTCTCCAGGATCACGTGTTGTATGTGGACGTGTCATCTCTCCGGGATCACGTGTTGTATGTGGACGTGTCATCTCTCCGGGATCACGTGTTGTATGTGGACGTGTCATCTCTCCGGGATCACGTGTTGTATGTGGACGTGTCATCTCTCCGGGATCACGTGTTGTATGTGGACGTGTTATCTCTCCGGGATCACGTGTTGTATGTGGACGGGTTATGTGCTCGGTGAGGTTTTCTTCGGTAACTTTCTCCCTATTCTTCACATCTACAGATTATTTTGGCCTCTTTAGGTGTTTTGCGTTTTATTCCTGGCTCGCTATCGCCACCTTCAGGACACTTTATACATTTCACGTTCTTCCATGTAAGTTCGGCAGTAATCATATATGATATAAAGTGCGTGTTGTATGTGGATGTGTTATCTCTCCGGGACACTTGGGGTACAGGATAATGGCACTGACACTTGGGGTACAGGATAATGAGACACTGACACACGGGATACAGGATAATGATACGCTGACACTTGGGGTACAGAATAATGATACACTGACACTTGGGGTACAGGTTAATGGTACACTGACACTTGGGGTACAAGATAATGATACACTGACACTTGGGGTACAGGATAATGACACTTGGGGTACAGGATAATGATACACTGACACTTGGGGTGCAGGATAATGACACACTGACACTTGGGGACAGGATAATGACAAACTGACACTTGGGGTACAGGATAATGATACACTGACACTTGGGGTGCAGGATAATGACACACTGACACTTGGGGTACAGGATAATGACGCGCTGACACTTGGGGTGCAGGATAATGATACTGACACTTGGGGTACAGGATAATGATACGCTGACACTTTGGGTACAGGATAATGATACACTGACACTTGGGGTACAGGATAATGACACTGACACTTGGGGTACAGGATAATGATACACTGACACTTGGGGGACAGGATAATGACACTGACACTTGGGGACAGGATAATGGTACACTGACACTTGGGGGACAGGATAATGACACTGACACTTGGGGTACAGGATAATGATACACTGACACTTGGGGGACAGTATAATGACACTGACACTTGGGGGACAGGATGATACACTGACACTTGGGGTACAGGATAATGATACACTGACACTTGGGGTACAGGATAATGACACTGACACTTGGGGTGCAGGATAATGATACGCTGACACTTGGGGTACAGGATAATGATACACTGACACTTGGGGGACAGGATAATGACACTGACACTTGGGGACAGGATAATGGTACACTGACACTTGGGGGACAGGATAATGACACTGACACTTGGGGTACAGGATAATGATACACTGACACTTGGGGGACAGTATAATGACACTGACACTTGGGGGACAGGATGATACGCTGACACTTTGGGTACAGAATAATGATACACTGACACTTGGGGTACAGGATAATGATGCACTGACACTCGGGGTACAGGATAATGATACACTGACACTTTGGGTACAGGATAATGATACGCTGACACTTGGGGTACAGGATAATGACACTGACACTTGGGGTGCAGGATAATGATACGCTGACACTTGGGGTACAGGATAATGATACACTGACACTTGGGGGACAGGATAATGACACTGACACTTGGGGACAGGATAATGGTACACTGACACTTGGGGGACAGGATAATGACACTGACACTTGGGGGACAGGATAATGACACTGACACTTGGGGTACAGGATAATGATACACTGACACTTGGGGGACAGTATAATGACACTGACACTTGGGGGACAGGATGATACACTGACACTTGGGGGACAGGATGATACGCTGACACTTTGGGTACAGAATAATGATACACTGACACTTGGGGTACAGGATAATGATGCACTGACACTCGGGGGACAGGATAATGATACACTGACACTTAGGGTACAGGATAATGATACGCTGACACTTGGGGTACAGGATAATGATGCACTGACACTTGGGGTACAGGATAATGACACTTGGGGTACAGGATAATGATACGCTGACACTTGGGGTACAGGACAATGACACTGACACTTGGGGCACGGGATAATAATACACTAAAACTTGGTGTACAGGGTAACAAGGCATGGGGTACTGGGTAGTGAGGCGCGGGTTATGGGGTAACGACACTCAGGGTACGCGGTAACGAGGCGCGGGTTATGGGGTAACGAGGCGCAGGGTACAGGGTAGTGAGGCGCGGGTTATGGGGTAATGACACTCGGGGTACGCGGTAACGAGGCGCGGGTTATGGGGTAACGAGGCGCGGGTTACGGGGTAACGACACTCAGGGTACGCGGTAACGAGGCGCAGGGTACAGGACATGAACATGTGGCTTGTGGGAAAGTTTCCTGATCTGTATAGATGAGATTGTGGTGGTTTCATGTCCTATGATGTGGGGGTTGACAGGACCTGCTGGGATTTGTAGTTGTATTACAGCGGGGGCTCCCCCGGTGACTGTGTAGTGGAGGATTACAGCTGTGATGGGGTAATAATGGGGGCACTTACCTGCTGGGCGCTCATCCCTGTCCTCCGTGCTGCACTGTGGAGCCTCTGATGCTTCATTACACTGGATCCAGAGCAGATGATGTACAGAGCGCAGCCGCCGAGGAGAGGCCGAGGGACTAACGGGGGAGGACGCAGCCTGCATATAACACCCAACAGATGGAGGGAAGTATCGGCATCCGTAATATCATCATCATCATCGTCAGTAATATCATCATCAGTAATATCATCATCATCATCAGTAATATCATCATCATCATCAGTAATATCATCATCATCATCGTCAGTAATATCATCATCATCATCAGTAATATCATCAGTAATATCATCATCATCATCGTCAGTAATATCATCATCATCATCAGTAATATCATCATCGTCAGTAATATCATCATCATCAGTAATATCATCATCATCATCATCGTCAGTAATATCATCATCGTCAGTAATATCATCATCGTCAGTAATATCATCATCATCATCAGTAATATCATCATCATCATCATCATCAGTAATATCATCATCATCATCATCAGTAATATCATCATCATCATCATCAGTAATATCATCATCATCATCATCAGTAATATCATCATCATCATCATCAGTAATATCATCATCATCAGTAATATCATCATCATCGTCAGTAATATCATCATCGTCAGTAATATCATCATCATCAGTAATATCATCAGTAATATCATCATCATCATCAGTAATATCATCATCATCATCAGTAATATCATCATCATCATCAGTAATATCATCATCAGTAATATCATCATCATCGTCAGTAATATCATCATCGTCAGTAATATCATCATCGTCAGTAATATCATCATCATCATCATCATCAGTAATATCATCATCATCATCAGTAATATCATCATCATCATCAGTAATATCATCATCATCATCATCAGTAATATCATCATCATCATCATCAGTAATATCATCATCATCGTCAGTAATATCATCATCGTCAGTAATATCATCATCATCATCAGTAATATCATCATCATCATCAGTAATATCATCATCATCAGTAATATCATCATCATCATCATCAGTAATATCATCATCATCATCATCAGTAATATCATCATCATCATCATCAGTAATATCATCATCATCGTCAGTAATATCATCATCGTCAGTAATATCATCATCGTCAGTAATATCATCATCATCATCAGTAATATCATCATCATCATCAGTAATATCATCATCATCAGTAATATCATCATCATCATCGTCAGTAATATCATCATCAGTAATATCATCAGCATCATCGTCAGTAATATCATCATCATCGTCATCGTCAGTAATATCATCATCGTCAGTAATATCATCATCGTCAGTAATATCATCATCGTCAGTAATATCATCATCATCATCATCAGTAATATCATCATCAGTAATATCATCATCATCAGTAATATCATCATCGTCATCAGTAATATCATCATCATCATCATCGTCAGTAATATCATCATCATCATCATCATCAGTAATATCATCATCATCAGTAATATCCTCATCAGTAATATCATCAGCATCATCGTCAGTAATATCATCATCATCAGTAGTATCATCATCATCGTCATCGTCATCGTCCGTAATATCATCATCGTCAGTAATATCATCATCGTCAGTAATATCATCATCGTCAGTAATATCATCATCATCATCATCAGTAATATCATCATCAGTAATATCATCATCATCAGTAATATCATCATCGTCATCAGTAATATCATCATCGTCAGTAATATCATCATCCTCATCATCATCAGTAATATCATCATCATCGTCGTCAGTAATATCATCATCATCAGTAATATCATCATCATCCGTAATATCATCATCAGTAATATCATCATCATCATCCGTAATATCATCATCATCATCATCAGTAATATCATCATCAGTAATATCATCATCATCATCATCATCATCCGTAATATCATCATCATCATCCGTAATATCATCATCATCATCCGTAATATCATCATCATCATCATCAGTAATATCATCATCATCAGTAATATCATCATCATCATCAGTAATATCATCATCATCATCAGTAATATCATCATCATCAGTAATATCATCATCATCATCAGTAATATCATCATCATCATCAGTAATATCATCATCATCATCAGTAATATCATCATCAGTAATATCATCATCATCAGTAATATCATCATCATCATCATCAATAATATCATCATCATCAGTAATATCATCATCATCATCAGTTATATTATCATCAGTAATATCATCATCATCATCATCATCATCAGTAATATCATCATCATCAGTAATATCATCATCATCAGTAATATCATCATCATCATCAGTAATATCATCATCATCATCAGTAATATCATCATCATCAGTTATATCATCATCAGTAATATCATCATCATCATCATCATCAGTAATATCATCATCATCATCAGTAATATCATCATCATCAGTTATATCATCATCAGTAATATCATCATCATCATCAGTAATATCATCATCAGTAATATCATCATCATCATCAGTAATATCATCATCATCATCATCAATAATATCATCATCATCATCATCAGTAATATCATCATCAGTAATATCATCATCATCATCAGTTATATTATCATCAGTAATATCATCATCATCATCATCATCAGTAATATCGTCATCAGTAATATCATCATCATCAGTAATATCATCATCATCCGTAATATCATCATCATCAGTAATATCATCATCATCATCATCAGTAATATCATCATCATCAGTAATATCATCATCATCAGTAATATCATCATCATCAGTAATATCATCATCAGTAATATCATCATCAGTTATATCATCATCATCATCAGTAATATCATCATCATCAGTAATATCATCATCATCATCATCAGTAATATCATCATCATCCGTAATATCATCATCGTCATCAATAATATCATCATCGTCATCAATAATATCATCATCATCAGTTATATCATCATCATCATCAATAATAATTTCATCATCAGTAATATCACCATCAATAACATCAGGGAGCATGGTGGAGGGTCCTGGAGAGCGGTACAATAATGAGGGTCTGCAGGCAGCAGTGAAGATGGTGGAGGGTCCTGGAGAGCGGTACAAAAATTAGGGTCTGCAGGCAGCAGTGAACCATGGTGGAGGGTCCTGGAGAATGGTACAAAAATTGGGGTCTGCAGGCAGCAGTGAAGATGGTGGAGGGTCCTGGAGAGCGGTACAATAATGAGGGTCTGCAGGCAGCAGTGAAGATGGTGGAGGGTCCTGGAGAGCGGTACAATAATGAGGGTCTGCAGGCAGCAGTGAAGATGGTGGAGAGTCCTGGAGAGCGGTACAAAAATTAGGGTCTGCAGGCAGCAGGGAAGATGGTGGAGGGTCCTGGAGAGTGGTACAATAATGAGGGTCTGCAGGCAGCAGTGAAGATGGTGGAGGGTCCTGGAGAGCGGTACAATAATGAGGGTCTGCAGGCAGCAGGGAAGATGGTGGAGAGTCCTGGAGAGCGGTACAAAAATTAGGGTCTGCAGGCAGCAGGGAAGATGGTGGAGGGTCCTGGAGAGTGGTACAATAATGAGGGTCTGCAGGCAGCAGTGAAGATGGTGGAGGGTCCTGGAGAGCGGTACAATAATGAGGGTCTGCAGGCAGCAGTGAAGATGGTGGAGGGTCCCGGAGAGCGGTACAAAAATTAGGGTCTGCAGGCAGCAGTGAACCATAGTGGAGGGTCCTGGAGAATGGTACAAAAATTAGGGTCTGCAGGCAGCAGTGAAGATGGTGGAGGGTCCTGGAGAGCGGTACAATAATGAGGGTCTGCAGGCAGCAGTGAAGATGGTGGGGGGTCCTGGAGAGTGGTACAATAATGGGGGTCTGCAGGCAGCAGTGAAGATGGTGGGGGGTCCTGGAGAATGGTACAAAAATTAGGGTCTGCAGGCAGCAGTGAAGATGGTGGAGGGTCTTGGAGAGTGGTACAATAATGAGGGTCTGCAGGCAGCAGTGAAGATGGTGGGGGGTCCTGGAGAGTGGTACAATAATGGGGGTCTGCAGGCAGCAGTGAAGCATGGTGGAGGGTCCTGAAGAGCGGTACAATAATGAGGGTCTGCAGGCAGCAGTGAAGATGGTGGAGAGTCCTGGAGAGCGGTACAAAAATTAGGGTCTGCAGGCAGCAGGGAAGCATGGTGGAGGGTCCTGGAGAGCGGTACAATAATGGGGGTCTGCAGACAGCAGTGAAGATGGTGGAGGGTCCTGGATAGCGGTACAATAATGAGGGTCTGCAGGCAGCAGTGAAGATGGTGGAGGGTCCTGGAGAGCGGTACAATAATGAGGGTCTGCAGGCAGCAGTGAAGATGGTGGAGGGTCCTGGAGAGCGGTACAATAATGAGGGTCTGCAGGCAGCAGTGAAGCATGGTGGGGGGTCCTGGAGAGTGGTACAATAATAAGGGTCTGCAGGCAGCAGTGAAGATGGTGGAGGGTCCTGGAGAGTGGTACAATAATGAGGGTCTGCAGGCAGCAGTGAAGATGGTGGAGGGTCCTGGAGAGCGGTACAATAATAAGGGTCTGCAGGCAGCAGTGAAGATGGTGGAGGGTCCTGGAGAGTGGTACAATAATGAGGGTCTGCAGGCAGCAGTGAAGCATGGTGGGGGGTCCTGGAGAGCGGTACAAGGGTCTGCAGGCAGCAGTGAAGATGGTGGAGGGTCCTGGAGAGTGGTACAATAATGAGGGTCTGCAGGCAGCAGGGAAGCATGGTGGAGGGTCCTGGAGAGTGGTACAATAATGAGGGTCTGCAGGCAGCAGTGAAGCATGGTGGGGGGTCCTGGAGAGCGGTACAATAATAAGGGTCTGCAGGCAGCAGTGAAGATGGTGGAGGGTCCTGGAGAGCGGTACAATAATGAGGGTCTGCAGGGAAGCATGGTGGAGGGTCCTGGAGAGTGGTACAATAATGAGGGTCTGCAGGCAGCAGGGAAGCATGGTGGAGGGTCCTGGAGAGCGGTACAATAATAAGGGTCTGCAGGCAGCAGTGAAGATGGTGGGGGGTCCTGGGGAGCGGTACAATAATGAGGGTCTGCAGGCAGCAGGGAAGCATGGTGGAGGGTCCTGGAGAGCGGTACAATAATGAGGGTCTGCAGGCAGCAGTGAAGATGGTGGAGGGTCCTGGAGAGCGGTACAATAATGGGGGTCTGCAGGCAGCAGTGAAGATGGTGGCGGGTCCTGGAGAGCGGTACAATAATGAGGGTCTGCAGGCAGCAGTGAAGCATGGTGGAGGGTCCTGGAGAGCGGTACAATAATGAGGGTCTGCAGGCAGCAGTGAAGATGGTGGAGGGTCCTGGAGAGTGGTACAATAATGAGGGTCTGCAGGCAGCAGTGAAACATGGTGGAGGGTCCTGGAGAGTGGTACAATAATGAGGGTCTGCAGGCAGCAGTGAAGATGGTGGAGGGTTCTGGAGAGTGGTACAATAATGAGGGTCTGCAGGCAGCAAGGAAGCATGGTGGAGGGTCCTGGAGAGCGGTACAATAATGAGGGTCTGCAGGCAGCAGTGAAGCATGGTGGGGGGTCCTGGAGAGCAGTACAATAATGAGGGTCTGCAGGCAGCAGTGAAGATGGTGGAGGGTCCTGGAGAGTGGTACAATAACGAGGGTCTGCAGGCAGCAGTGAAGCATGGTGGAGGGTCCTGGAGAGCGGTACAATAATGAGGGTCTGCAGGCAGCAGTGAAGCATGGTGGGGGGTCCTGGAGAGCGGTACAATAATAAGGGTCTGCAGGCAGCAGTGAAGATGGTGGAGGGTCCTGGAGAGCGGTACAATAATGAGGGTCTGCAGGGAAGCATGGTGGAGGGTCCTGGAGAGCAGTACAATAATGAGGGTCTGCAGGCAGCAGTGAAGATGGTGGAGGGTCCAGGAGAGCGGTACAATAATGGGGGTCTGCAGGCAGCAGTGAAGATGGTGGAGGGTCCTGGAGAGTGGTACAATAATGAGGGTCTGCAGGCAGCAGTGAAGATGGTGGAGGGTCCTGGAGAGTGGTACAATAATGGGGGTCTGCAGGCAGCAGTGAAGATGGTGGAGGGTCAGCACATGGAATTGGGGATTTGGTCTGGATTATTGGTGTCCTCAGAAATCCCGGCAGATAATTATCCATCATGTAATACCATCAGGGAGGCGTCTGATTGGCTCCATATTTATTCTGCAGCAGGACAACGACCCCCAACATCCAGCCAATGTCATTAAGAACGATCTTCAGTGTAAAGAAGAACATGGAGTCCTGGAAGTGATGATGTGGCCCCCATAGAGCCCTGGAAGTGATGATGTGGCCCCCACAGAGCCCTGGAAGTGATGATGTGGCCCCCACAGAGCCCTAGAAGTGATGATGTGGCCCCCATAGAGCCCTGGAAGTGATGATGTGGCCCCCATAGAGCCCTGGAAGTGATGATGTGGCCCCCATAGAGCCCTGGAAGTGATGATGTGGCCCCCACGGTGTGCATGAGCCCTAATAGTGTCAGACTGCACCGGAGATGCATCTTCCTGTATAATGCCACCCGTCAGCGCTGCTCTCGGAGAGGGTCCCGTCGCTTTGTGCTGTGGATAAGTGTCAGATTATCAGACGTTCCGGCGCATGGGATGATTCATTTACGTTAAAGCAAAATTTCTGGAAAATTACGGATGAGCAGATGTGAAGATTACTCCACATGTCCTCCTATACATCTTCCTGGAAACAACCACTCAGCTGTATGGAGCGACCATGTTATAGCTATGGTGGGAGATAAGCGGCGGTCAGACACTGTGACGCTTATCTCCAGGGGCTGCTGGACTTGGAATCTGAACTCCATTAAATTCTCCCGTTATGTATTCGTCGTACATTGGGGTGACTTATTCGCTGCCGGAGATGTTTCTGATTAAGGCCGCGCCGCAGCCCCTGCCAGGACTTTTCTCATCACATGTCGTATGTCCGAGCGTCACAGACTCGTGATCCATGGTTTCCTGCCAAGAGACGTCAATGACGCCAAGATCGCAGGACACTCGCCGGCTGAAGAAACGCCCAGCGGACACTTCACTGGCGCCCGGCGGCTGACTGATGGAGAGGCTCGGAAATCTTTTAGCCGCTGTAGAGCAGCAATAGCGTTTCAGGGTCGTCTATACTGATGACAGGTTCCCTTTAAGTGTCTGTCCTGAGACGCCCCGTGTATTTTTTAATGTGTTGGGGCCGCGGATTCTCAGATCTTACAGTCCCTGCATTACCGGTGCGAAATCCAGTTCTTATGCAGCAGCGGGGAACATAGCAACAATGTACCAGCGCCGTAATATAGCAACAATGTACCAGCACCGTAATATAGCAACAATGTACCAGCACCGTAATATAGCAACAATGTGACAGGACAGTAATATAGCAACAATGTACCAACACAGTAATATAGCAACAATGTACCAACACAGTAATATAGCAACAATGTACCAGCGCCGTAATATAGCAACAATGTACCAGCACCGTAATATAACAACAATGTACCAGCACCGTAATATAGCAACAATGTACCAGCACCGTAATATAGCAACAATGTACCAGCACCGTAATATAGCAACAATGTACCAGCACCGTAATATAGCAACAATGTACCAGCACCGTAATATAGCAACAATGTACCAGCACCGTAATATAACAACAATGTACCAGCACCGTAATATAACAACAATGTACCAGCGCCGTAATATAGCAACAATGTACCAGAACCGTAATATAGCAACAATGTACCAGCACCGTAATATAGCAACAATGTGACAGGACAGTAATATAGCAACAATGTACCAGCACCGTAATATAGCAACAATGTGACAGGACAGTAATATAGCAACAATGTACCAACACAGTAATATAGCAACAATGTACCAGCACCGTAATATAGCAACAATGTACCAGCACCGTAATATAGCAACAATGTACCAGCACCGTAATATAGCAACAATGTACCAGCACCGTAATATAGCAACAATGTGACAGGACAGTAATATAGCAACAATGTACCAGCACCGTAATATAGCAACAATGTGACAGGACAGTAATATAGCAACAATGTACCAACACCGTAATATAGCAACAATGTACCAGCACCGTAATATAGCAACAATGTACCAGCACCGTAATATAGCAACAATGTACCAGCACCGTAATATAGCAACAATGTACCAGAACCGTAATATAGCAACAATGTACCAGCACCGTAATATAGCAACAATGTGACAGGACAGTAATATAGCAACAATGTACCAACACAGTAATATAGCAACAATGTACCAGCACCGTAATATAGCAACAATGTACCAGAACCGTAATATAGCAACAATGTACCAGCACCGTAATATAGCAACAATGTACCAGCACCGTAATATAGCAACAATGTACCAGCACCGTAATATAGCAACAATGTACCAGAACCGTAATATAGCAACAATGTACCAGCACCGTAATATAGCAACAATGTGACAGGACAGTAATATAGCAACAATGTACCAACACAGTAATATAGCAACAATGTACCAGCACCGTAATATAGCAACAATGTACCAGAACCGTAATATAGCAACAATGTGACAGGACAGTAATATAGCAACAATGTGACAGGACAGTAATATAGCAACAATGTACCAGCACCGTAATATAGCAACAATGTACCAGCACCGTAATATAGCAACAATGTACCAACACCGTAATATAGCAACAATGTACCAACACCGTAATATAGCAACAATGTGACAGCACCGTAATATAGCAACAATGTGACAGGACAGTAATATAGCAACAATGTACCAGCACCGTAATATAGCAACAATATACCAGCACCGTAATATAGCAACAATGTACCAGCACCGTAATATAGCAACAATGTACCAGCACCGTAATATAACAACAATGTACCAGCGCCGTAATATAGCAACAATGTACCAGAACCGTAATATAGCAACAAAGTACCAGCACCGTAATATAGCAACAATGTACCAGCACCGTAATATAGCAACAATGTGACAGGACAGTAATATAGCAACAATGTACCAGCACCGTAATATAGCAACAATGTGACAGGACAGTAATATAGCAACAATGTACCAGAACCGTAATATAACAACAATGTACCAGCACCGTAATATAGCAACAATGTACCAGAACCGTAATATAGCAACAATGTGACAGCACCGTAATATAGCAACAATGTGACAGCACCGTAATATAGCAACAATGTGACAGGACAGTAATATAGCAACAATGTACCAGCACCGTAATATAGCAACAATGTACCAGAACCGTAATATAGCAACAATGTGACAGCACCGTAATATAGCAACAATGTGACAGGACAGTAATATAGCAACAATGTACCAGAACCGTAATATAGCAACAATGTACCAGAACCGTAATATAGCAACAATGTACCAGCACCGTAATATAGCAACAATGTACCAGCACCGTAATATAGCAACAATGTACCAGCACCGTAATATAGCAACAATGTACCAGCGCCGTAATATAACAACAATGTACCAGCGCCGTAATATAGCAACAATGTACCAGAACCGTAATATAGCAACAATGTACCAGCACCGTAATATAGCAACAATGTACCAGCACCGTAATATAGCAACAATGTACCAGAACCGTAATATAGCAACAATGTACCAGCACCGTAATATAGCAAGAATGTACCAGCACCGTAATATAGCAACAATGTACCAGCACCGTAATATAGCAACAATGTACCAGAACCGTAATATAGCAACAATGTACCAGCACCGTAATATAGCAACAATGTACCAGCACCGTAATATAGCAACAATATACCAGCACCGTAATATAGCAACAATGTACCAGCAGCGTAATATAGCAACAATGTGACAGCACCGTAATATAGCAACAATGTACCAGCGCCGTAATATAGCAACAATGTGACAGGACAGTAATATAGCAACAATGTGACAGGACAGTAATATAGCAACAATGTGACAGGACAGTAATATAGCAACAATGTACCAACACCGTAATATAGCAACAATGTACCAGCACCGTAATATAGCAACAATGTGACAGGACAGTAATATAGCAACAATGTGACAGCACCGTAATATAGCAACAATGTGACAGCACCGTAATATAGCAACAATGTACCAGCGCCGTAATATAGCAACAATGTACCAGCACCGTAATATAGCAACAATGTGACAGCACCGTAATATAGCAACAATGTACCAGCGCCGTAATATAGCAACAATGTGACAGGACAGTAATATAGCAACAATGTGACAGGACAGTAATATAGCAACAATGTGACAGGACAGTAATATAGCAACAATGTGACAGGACAGTAATATAGCAACAATGTGACAGGACAGTAATATAGCAACAATGTGACAGGACAGTAATATAGCAACAATGTACCAACACCGTAATATAGCAACAATGTACCAGCACCGTAATATAGCAACAAAGTACCAGCACCGTAATATAGCAACAATGTACCAGCACCGTAATATAGCAACAATGTGACAGGACAGTAATATAGCAACAATGTACCAGAACCGTAATATAACAACAATGTACCAGCACCGTAATATAGCAACAATGTACCAGAACCGTAATATAGCAACAATGTGACAGCACCGTAATATAGCAACAATGTGACAGGACAGTAATATAGCAACAATGTACCAGCACCGTAATATAGCAACAATGTACCAGAACCGTAATATAGCAACAATGTGACAGCACCGTAATATAGCAACAATGTGACAGGACAGTAATATAGCAACAATGTACCAGAACCGTAATATAGCAACAATGTACCAGAACCGTAATATAGCAACAATGTGACAGCACCGTAATATAGCAACAATGTGACAGGACAGTAATATAGCAACAATGTACCAGAACCGTAATATAGCAACAATGTACCAGAACCGTAATATAGCAACAATGTACCAGCACCGTAATATAGCAACAATGTACCAGCACCGTAATATAGCAACAATGTACCAGCACCGTAATATAGCAACAATGTACCAGCGCCGTAATATAACAACAATGTACCAGCGCCGTAATATAGCAACAATGTACCAGAACCGTAATATAGCAACAATGTACCAGCACCGTAATATAGCAACAATGTACCAGCACCGTAATATAGCAACAATGTACCAGAACCGTAATATAGCAACAATGTACCAGCACCGTAATATAGCAAGAATGTACCAGCACCGTAATATAGCAAGAATGTACCAGCACCGTAATATAGCAACAATGTACCAGAACCGTAATATAGCAACAATGTACCAGCACCGTAATATAGCAACAATGTACCAGCACCGTAATATAGCAACAATGTACCAGCACCGTAATATAGCAACAATGTACCAGCACCGTAATATAGCAACAATGTACCAGAACCGTAATATAGCAACAATGTACCAGCACCGTAATATAGCAACAATGTACCAGCACCGTAATATAGCAACAATATACCAGCACCGTAATATAGCAACAATGTACCAGCAGCGTAATATAGCAACAATGTGACAGCACCGTAATATAGCAACAATGTACCAGAACCGTAATATAGCAACAATGTGACAGGACAGTAATATAGCAACAATGTGACAGGACAGTAATATAGCAACAATGTGACAGGACAGTAATATAGCAACAATGTACCAACACCGTAATATAGCAACAATGTACCAGCACCGTAATATAGCAACAATGTGACAGGACAGTAATATAGCAACAATGTGACAGCACCGTAATATAGCAACAATGTGACAGCACCGTAATATAGCAACAATGTACCAGCGCCGTAATATAGCAACAATGTACCAGCACCGTAATATAGCAACAATGTACCAGCACCGTAATATAGCAACAATGTGACAGCACCGTAATATAGCAACAAAGTACCAGCACCGTAATATAGCAACAATGTACCAGCACCGTAATATAGCAACAATGTGACAGCACCGTAATATAGCAACAATGTACCAGCGCCGTAATATAGCAACAATGTGACAGGACAGTAATATAGCAACAATGTGACAGGACAGTAATATAGCAACAATGTGACAGGACAGTAATATAGCAACAATGTACCAACACCGTAATATAGCAACAATGTACCAGCACCGTAATATAGCAACAATGTGACAGGACAGTAATATAGCAACAATGTACCAGCACCGTAATATAGCAACAATGTGACAGCACCGTAATATAGCAACAATGTACCAGCACCGTAATATAGCAACAAAGTACCAGCACCGTAATATAGCAACAATGTACCAGCACCGTAATATAGCAACAATGTACCAGCACCGTAATATAGCAACAATGTACCAGCACCGTAATATAGCAACAATGTACCAGCACCGTAATATAGCAACAATGTACCAGCGCCGTAATATAGCAACAATGTACCAGCACCGTAATATAGCAACAATGTACCAGCACCGTAATATAGCAACAATGTACCAGCACCGTAATATAACAACAATGTACCAGCACCGTAATATAGCAACAATGTACCAGCACCGTAATATAGCAACAATGTACCAGCACCGTAATATAACAACAATGTACCAGCACCGTAATATAGCAACAATGTACCAGCGCCGTAACATAGCAACAATGTACCAGCACCGTAATATAGCAACAATGTACCAGCGCCGTAATATAGCAACAATGTGACAGGACAGTAATATAGCAACAATGTACCAGCACCGTAATATAGCAACAATGTACCAGCACCGTAATATAGCAACAATGTACCAGCACCGTAATATAGCAACAATGTACCAGCACCGTAATATAGCAATACGTTGTTGCTGTGATCTCCGCTGTGTCACGTTGTTGCTGTGATCTCCGTTGTGTTACGTTGTTGCTGTGATCTCCGTTGTGTGACGTTGTTGCTGTGATCTCCGTTGTGTTACGTTGTTGCTGTGATCTCCATTGTTGTTGTGATCTCCGTTGTGTTACGTTGTTGTTGTGATCTCCGTTGTGTCACGTTGTTGCTGTGATCTCCGTTGTGTCACGTTGTTGCTGTGATCTCCGTTGTGTTACGTTGTTGCTGTGACCTCCGTTGTGTCACGTTGTTGCTGTGATCTCCGTTGTGTCACGTTGCTGCTGTGATCTCCGTTGTCACGTTGTTGCTGTGATCTCCGTTGTGTCACGTTGTTGCTGTGATCTCCGTTGTGTCACGTTGTTGCTGTGATCTCCGTTGTGTCACGTTGTTGCTGTGATCTCCGCTGTGTTACATTGTTGCTGTGATCTCCGTTGTGTCACGTTGTTGCTGTGATCTCCGTTGTGTCACGTTGTTGCTGTGATCTCCGTTGTGTTAGATTGTTGCTGTGATCTCCGTTGTGTCACGTTGTTGCTGTGATCTCCGTTGTGTTACGTTGTTGCTGTGATCTCCGTTGTGTTAGATTGTTGCTGTGATCTCCGCTGTGTTACATTGTTGCTGTGATCTCCGTTGTGTCACGTTGTTGCTGTGATCTCCGTTGTGTCACGTTGTTGCTGTGATCTCCGTTGTGTTAGATTGTTGCTGTGATCTCCGTTGTGTTAGATTGTTGCTGTGATCTCCGTTGTGTTAGATTGTTGCTGTGATCTCCGTTGTGTCACGTTGTTGCTGTGATCTCCGTTGTGTCACGTTGTTGCTGTGATCTCCGTTGTGTTAGATTGTTGCTGTGATCTCCGTTGTGTTAGATTGTTGCTGTGATCTCCGCTGTGTCACGTTGTTGCTGTGATCTCCGCTGTGTTACGTTGTTGCTGTGATCTCCGCTGTCACGTTGTTGCTGTGATCTCCGTTGTGTCACGTTGTTGCTGTGATCTCCGTTGTGTTAGATTGTTGCTGTGATCTCCGCTGTGTCACGTTGTTGCTGTGATCTCCGTTGTGTCACGTTGTTGCTGTGATCTCCGTTGTGTTAGATTGTTGCTGTGATCTCCGTTGTGTTACGTTGTTGCTGTGATCTCCGTTGTGTTACGTTGTTGCTGTGATCTCCGTTGTGTCACGTTGTTGCTGTGATCTCCGCTGTGTCACGTTGTTGCTGTGATCTCCGTTGTGTCACGTTGTTGCTGTGCTCTCCGCTGTGTCACGTTGTTGCTGTGATCTCCGTTGTGTTAGATTGTTGCTGTGATCTCCGTTGTGTTACGTTGTTGCTGTGATCTCCGTTGTGTCACGTTGTTGCTGTGATCTCCGTTGTGTTACGTTGTTGCTGTGATCTCCGTTGTGTCACGTTGTTGCTGTGATTTCCGTTGTGTTAGATTGTTGCTGTGATCTCCGCTGTGTCACGTTGTTGCTGTGATCTCCGTTGTGTCACGTTGTTGCTGTGATCTCCGTTGTGTTACGTTGTTGCTGTGATCTCCACTGTGTTACATTGTTGCTGTGATTTCCGTTGTGTCACGTTGTTGCTGTGATCTCCGTTGTGTCACGTTGTTGCTGTGATCTCCGTTGTGTTAGATTGTTGCTGTGATCTCCGTTGTGTTAGATTGTTGCTGTGATCTCCGTTGTGTCACGTTGTTGCTGTGATCTCCGTTGTGTTACGTTGTTGCTGTGATCTCCGTTGTGTTAGATTGTTGCTGTGATCTCCGCTGTGTTACATTGTTGCTGTGATCTCCGTTGTGTCACGTTGTTGCTGTGATCTCCGTTGTGTCACGTTGTTGCTGTGATCTCCGTTGTGTTAGATTGTTGCTGTGATCTCCGTTGTGTTAGATTGTTGCTGTGATCTCCGTTGTGTCACGTTGTTGCTGTGATCTCCGTTGTGTTAGATTGTTGCTGTGATCTCCGTTGTGTCAGATTGTTGCTGTGATCTCCGTTGTGTTAGATTGTTGCTGTGACCTCCGTTGTGTCACGTTGTTGCTGTGATCTCCGTTGTGTCACGTTGTTGCTGTGATCTCCGTTGTGTTACGTTGTTGCTGTGATCTCCGCTGTGTCACGTTGTTGCTGTGATTTCCGTTGTGTCACGTTGTTGCTGTGATCTCCGCTGTGTCACGTTGTTGCTGTGATCTCCACTGTGTCACATTGTTGCTGTGATCTCCGCTGTGTTACGTTGTTGCTGTGATCTCCGCTGTGTTACGTTGTTGCTGTGATCTCCGTTGTGTCACGTTGTTGCTGTGATCTCCGCTGTGTTACATTGTTGCTGTGATCTCCGTTGTGTTAGATTGTTGCTGTGATCTCCGTTGTGTCACGTTGTTGCTGTGATCTCCGCTGTGTCACGTTGTTGCTGTGATCTCCGCTGTGTCACGTTGTTGCTGTGATCTCCGTTGTGTTACGTTGTTGCTGTGATCTCCGTTGTGTCACGTTGTTGCTGTGATCTCCGCTGTGTTACGTTGTTGCTGTGATCTCCGTTGTGTTAGATTGTTGCTGTGATCTCCGTTGTGTCACGTTGTTGCTGTGATCTCCGCTGTGTCACGTTGTTGCTGTGATCTCCGTTGTGTTACGTTGTTGCTGTGATCTCCGTTGTGTTAGATTGTTGCTGTGATCTCCGTTGTGTCACGTTGTTGCTGTGATCTCCGCTGTGTCACGTTGTTGCTGTGATCTCCGTTGTGTTAGATTGTTGCTGTGATCTCCGTTGTGTTACGTTGTTGCTGTGATCTCCGCTGTGTTACGTTGTTGCTGTGATCTCCGCTGTGTCACGTTGTTGCTGTGATCTCCGTTGTGTTACGTTGTTGCTGTGATCTCCGCTGTGTTACGTTGTTGCTGTGATCTCCGCTGTGTCACGTTGTTGCTGTGATCTCCGTTGTGTTACGTTGTTGCTGTGATCTCCGTTGTGTCACGTTGTTGCTGTAATCTCCGTTGTGTCACGTTGTTGCTGTGATCTCCGTTGTGTTAGATTGTTGCTGTGATCTCCGTTGTCACGTTGTTGCTGTGATCTCCGTTGTGTCACGTTGTTGCTGTGATCTCCGTTGTGTCACGTTGTTGCTGTGATCTCCGTTGTGTCACGTTGTTGCTGTGATCTCCGTTGTGTTAGATTGTTGCTGTGATCTCCGTTGTGTCACGTTGTTGCTGTGATCTCCGCTGTGTCACGTTGTTGCTGTGATTTCCGTTGTGTTACGTTGTTGCTGTGATCTCCGTTGTGTCACGTTGTTGCTGTGATCTCCGTTGTGTCACGTTGTTGCTGTGATCTCCGTTGTGTTAGATTGTTGCTGTGATCTCCGTTGTGTTAGATTGTTGCTGTGATCTCCGTTGTGTCACGTTGTTGCTGTGATCTCCGTTGTGTCACGTTGTTGCTGTGATCTCCGTTGTGTCACGTTGTTGCTGTGATCTCCGCTGTGTCACGTTGTTGCTGTGATCTCCGTTGTGTTAGATTGTTGCTGTGATCTCCGTTGTGTCACGTTGTTGCTGTGATCTCCGTTGTGTTAGATTGTTGCTGTGATCTCCGTTGTGTCACGTTGTTGCTGTGATCTCCGTTGTGTTACGTTGTTGCTGTGATCTCCGTTGTGTCACGTTGTTGCTGTGATCTCCGTTGTGTCACGTTGTTGCTGTGATCTCCGTTGTGTCACGTTGTTGCTGTGATCTCCGTTGTGTCACGTTGTTGCTGTGATCTCCGTTGTGTTAGATTGTTGCTGTGATCTCCGCTGTGTCACGTTGTTGCTGTGATCTCCGTTGTGTAACGTTGTTGCTGTGATCTCCGTTGTGTTAGATTGTTGCTGTGATCTCCGCTGTGTCACGTTGTTGCTGTGATCTCCGTTGTGTTACGTTGTTGCTGTGATCTCCGTTGTGTCACGTTGTTGCTGTGATCTCCGTTGTGTCACGTTGTTGCTGTGATCTCCGCTGTGTCACGTTGTTGCTGTGATTTCCGTTGTGTTACGTTGTTGTTGTGATCTCCGTTGTGTCACGTTGTTGCTGTGATCTCCGTTGTGTCACGTTGTTGCTGTGATCTCCGTTGTGTTAGATTGTTGCTGTGATCTCCGTTGTGTTAGATTGTTGCTGTGATCTCCGTTGTGTCACGTTGTTGCTGTGATCTCCGTTGTGTCACGTTGTTGCTGTGATCTCCGTTGTGTCACGTTGTTGCTGTGATCTCCGCTGTGTCACGTTGTTGCTGTGATCTCCGTTGTGTTAGATTGTTGCTGTGATCTCCGTTGTGTCACGTTGTTGCTGTGATCTCCGTTGTGTTAGATTGTTGCTGTGATCTCCGTTGTGTCACGTTGTTGCTGTGATCTCCGTTGTGTTACGTTGTTGCTGTGATCTCCGTTGTGTCACGTTGTTGCTGTGATCTCCGTTGTGTCACGTTGTTGCTGTGATCTCCGTTGTGTCACGTTGTTGCTGTGATCTCCGTTGTGTCACGTTGTTGCTGTGATCTCCGTTGTGTTAGATTGTTGCTGTGATCTCCGCTGTGTCACGTTGTTGCTGTGATCTCCGTTGTGTTAGATTGTTGCTGTGATCTCCGCTGTGTCACGTTGTTGCTGTGATCTCCGTTGTGTTAGATTGTTGCTGTGATCTCCGTTGTGTTAGATTGTTGCTGTGATCTCCGTTGTGTCACGTTGTTGCTGTGATCTCCGTTGTGTCACGTTGTTGCTGTGATCTCCGTTGTGTCACGTTGTTGCTGTGATCTCCGCTGTGTCACGTTGTTGCTGTGATCTCCGTTGTGTTAGATTGTTGCTGTGATCTCCGTTGTGTCACGTTGTTGCTGTGATCTCCGTTGTGTTAGATTGTTGCTGTGATCTCCGTTGTGTCACGTTGTTGCTGTGATCTCCGTTGTGTTACGTTGTTGCTGTGATCTCCGTTGTGTCACGTTGTTGCTGTGATCTCCGTTGTGTCACGTTGTTGCTGTGATCTCCGTTGTGTTAGATTGTTGCTGTGATCTCCGTTGTGTCACGTTGTTGCTGTGATCTCCGTTGTGTTACGTTGTTGCTGTGATCTCCGTTGTGTCACGTTGTTGCTGTGATCTCCGTTGTGTCACGTTGTTGCTGTGATCTCCGTTGTGTCACGTTGTTGCTGTGATCTCCGTTGTGTCACGTTGTTGCTGTGATCTCCGTTGTGTCACGTTGTTGCTGTGATCTCCGTTGTGTTAGATTGTTGCTGTGATCTCCGCTGTGTTACGTTGTTGCTGTGATATCCGTTGTGTTAGATTGTTGCTGTGATCTCCGTTGTGTTACGTTGTTGCTGTGATCTCCGTTGTGTTAGATTGTTGCTGTGATCTCCGTTGTGTTAGATTGTTGCTGTGATCTCCGTTGTGTTAGATTGTTGCTGTGATCTCCGTTGTGTTACGTTGTTGCTGTGATCTCCGTTGTGTTAGATTGTTGCTGTGATCTCCGTTGTGTTACGTTGTTGCTGTGATCTCCGTTGTGTTAGATTGTTGCTGTGATCTCCGCTGTGTTAGATTGTTGCTGTGATCTCCGTTGTGTTAGATTGTTGCTGTGATCTCCGTTGTGTTAGATTGTTGCTGTGATCTCCGTTGTGTCACGTTGTTGCTGTGATCTCCGCTGTGTTACGTTGTTGCTGTGATCTCCGTTGTGTTAGATTGTTGCTGTGATCTCCGTTGTGTTAGATTGTTGCTGTGATCTCCGTTGTGTCACGTTGTTGCTGTGATCTCCGCTGTGTTACGTTGTTGCTGTGATCTCCGTTGTGTTAGATTGTTGCTGTGATCTCCGTTGTGTTAGATTGTTGCTGTGATCTCCGCTGTGTTACGTTGTTGCTGTGATCTCCGCTGTGTTACGTTGTTGCTGTGATCTCCGTTGTGTTAGATTGTTGCTGTGATCTCCGTTGTGTTACATTGTTGCTGTGATCTCCGTTGTGTCACGTTGTTGCTGTGATCTCCGCTGTGTTAGATTGTTGCTGTGATCTCCGTTGTGTCACGTTGTTGCTGTGATCTCCGCTGTGTTAGATTGTTGCTGTGATCTCCGTTGTGTTAGATTGTTGCTGTGATCTCCGTTGTGTCACGTTGTTGCTGTGATCTCCGTTGTGTTAGATTGTTGCTGTGATCTCCGTTGTGTCACGTTGTTGCTGTGATCTCCGCTGTGTTACGTTGTTGCTGTGATCTCCGTTGTGTTAGATTGTTGCTGTGATCTCCGTTGTGTTAGATTGTTGCTGTGATCTCCGTTGTGTCACGTTGTTGCTGTGATCTCCGCTGTGTTACGTTGTTGCTGTGATCTCCGTTGTGTTAGATTGTTGCTGTGATCTCCGTTGTGTTAGATTGTTGCTGTGATCTCCGCTGTGTTACGTTGTTGCTGTGATCTCCGCTGTGTTACGTTGTTGCTGTGATCTCCGTTGTGTTAGATTGTTGCTGTGATCTCCGTTGTGTTACATTGTTGCTGTGATCTCCGTTGTGTCACGTTGTTGCTGTGATCTCCGCTGTGTTAGATTGTTGCTGTGATCTCCGTTGTGTCACGTTGTTGCTGTGATCTCCGCTGTGTTACGTTGTTGCTGTGATCTCCGCTGTGTTAGATTGTTGCTGTGATCTCCGTTGTGTCACGTTGTTGCTGTGATCTCCGCTGTGTTTGTGTTCCCCGGGGCGGCAGGGGGTGTGGCGGGCTGTGACTCCGGGGGAGGGGAGCTGATCCTGTGTTATGTTCGGTCTGCAGGATATAAAGGCGGCTCAGGAAGAATCTTGTCACTTCTTCCCCTCCAGAGCTGGCAGCATGGCCGACGGCGAGCAGAAGCCGCGCAGGATCGTGGACACCAACGGAGACTTAAGTAATCACGTGTCCGGGGGCTACTGGGGGGCAGAGCTCTAATCTCCCCAATGGTGGACAGGGGGTTAATACTTATTGGCTTCAGAATGATGACCTGTGACCCCCAGCTCTCACCATGACAGGACATGCCGGTGGTTGTAGTTCTTCTGATCCCTGATGAGATCCCTGCCCCCCACCTGACGGGACCGGAGTCCCTCTGGAGCAGATTGAGCGTCTTTTGAATTGTGACTTTCTAGAGGGGTGTGGCCAGGATCTGTGGGGCGGGGCCTGTTAGTCGCATTTGTGCGCCATATTTATCAGGTTGGAGGGATCGGGTCAGAATTAGCGTCACATTAGAGATGTCAGGAGCCGCAGACCACGCCCACCTGTAAGACCCGCCCCCAGCGATGATGTCAGTTCCGCGCTGTCATCTCCTCGGAGGCTCCTCTGCTGTGCCGGCCGCGCGGAGCGTTCATACACGGTCACATGATCCTGCCGGGAGCCGCTCCCCTCTGCTCCTGGTCGCTCTGTCAGGTCATGTGACCCGTGCGCTCTATAATCAGCCAATCGCAGTCTCTGTGCAGTCCGTGCACCGCGTCATCCGTGAGAAGTGTGCGCTGCTGACAGGATCCGCCAGGTTACAGGGGCCACTATTCAGAATGTGGGGCCCCCGAAAAACTGCTGCAGAGGGAGTGTTCATTGTAGGGTTATGGTCCCGGACCCCCCTCTATTACCTCTCCATACCTGAACGGGGGAGTCTGAGACTTGTAGTCCCCCAGCAGTTCTCTCATCTTACCTGGAGGTGTGAATATGCTGGGGGAGGGGGGATCACTGCCCTAATAAGACATAAATGGATCCATCATCTCACAGCAGACGAGTAATGCACCCCGTGTACCGAAAAGGAACGTTCCCTTACAGCGCCCCCCCCGTCCACGCCCCTCCCCCCCCTCCTGTCCTCCATGCCCCCTCCCCCCCTCCTGTCCTCCGTGCCCCCTCCCCCCCCCTCCTGTCCTCCGTGCCCCCTCCTGTCCTCCGTGCCCCCTCCCCCCCTCCTGTCCTCCAGACCTCCTATAGGTTGTGATCTGCGGCTTCTGTGGACCTACACTCTTCAGTAAGGCCGGGTTCACACACAGTTTTTCGCTGCTTTCGCTGCCTCCCATTAATGTCAATGGGAGGTCAGAGGCGTAATCGCGCGAAGACAGGGCCTGTCTCTTTTTTCTCCCGCGAGCCGGTTTTACCACTCGCGGGAGAAAACTGAAATCAATGGGAGACATTTTCGGCCGTTTTTTGGCGTGTTTTGCGGAGCGGTCTCCGCGTCAAAAAACTCTGTGTGAACGCACCCGAAATAGACAGGTTATTTTTCTATGAGATGCAAATCATGTCGTCGGCCCCATGTGGGTTGTGTAGGCCGAGGAGGACCCCTCCCCCACCGCCTATGTATTTCCACGAGGACCGCGCACTGTGTCATTATCTTGTTTGCTTGAGATCTGGAAGTTGTGCTGAGCAACCTGATAAAGACAAAGCACTAGAAGTGTAAGGCCTTATTCACACCAGCGTGCGTTTTGCGTGTTGGAGTTGCGTGTCGTCAGTGTGTGCTGCGGGATTCTCTCATTCGCCGTCCTTGTGACACGCGGTTTTGACGTTTAGAATAAGAAATGAAGGAGGTGCTTTTATTTTTTCCTTCATTTCTTGATCTGCTGCAGCGCGAACCGCGAGCGACACACGGAAGTGCTTCATGTGCTGCGCGGGATTGACTTCAATGTGTGCGGGAAAAACGGCCACGTATCGGACATGACGTGAGCTCTACGCACCGGACGCAGCGGATACACGGACTGTCTGATCGGCCCCAGTGACTTACATAGGTCCATGCGACGTGCGTATCACGGATGTTAAACAAGTTCGTGAGAATAAGGCCTATTCCTCATTAGTCTGAATGTATAGACACTGCACAGTACCACTTCTCTACACTGCACAGTACCACTTCTCTCTGCGGTCAGCTCTGTATACACTGCACAGTACCACAGGGTCAGTAGATATAGTAGGGTCAGTAGATCTAGTAGGGTCGGGGTTGTAGGGTCAGTAGATCTAGTAGGGTCGGGGTTGCAGGATCAGTAGATCTGGTAGGGTCAGGGTTGCAGGTTCAGTAGATCTAGTAGGATCGGGGTTGCAGGGTCAGTAGATCTAGTAGGGTCGGGGTTGCAGGGTCAGTAGATCTAGTAGTGTTGGGGTTGCAGGGTCAGTAGATCTAGTAGGTTTGGGGTTGCAGGGTCAGTAGATCTAGTAGGGTCGGGGTTGCAGAGTCAGATCTAGTAGGGTCTGGGTTGCAGGGTCAGTAGATCTAGTAGGGTCGGGGTTGCAGGGTCAGTAGATCTAGTAGTGTCGGGGTTGCAGGGTCAGTAGATCTAGTAGTGTCGGGGTTGCAGGGTCAGTAGATCTAGTAGGGTTGGGGTTGCAGGGTCAGTAGATCTAGTAGGGTCGGGGTTGCAGCCATAGGTCCTGGGTTGCAGGGTCAGTAGATCTAGTATGGTCGGGGTTGCAGGGTCAGTAGATCTAGTAGTGTCAGGGTTGCAGGGTCAGTAGATCTAGTAGTGTCGGGGTTGCAAGGTCAGTAGATATAGTAGGGTCAGTAGATATAGTAGGGTCGGGGTTGCAGGGTCAGTAGATCTAGTAGAGTCGGGGTTGCAGGGTCCGTAGATCTAGTAGGGTCGGGGTTGCAGGGTTAGTAGATCTAGTAGGGTCGGGGTTGCAGGGTCAGTAGATCTAGTAGGGTCGGGGTTGCAGGGTCAGTAGATCTAGTAGGGTCGGG